>NW_027129702.1:7500-18013 GCF_037325665.1 Littorina saxatilis | reverse complement strand
TGATATTATCCTATACATTGTATCACACACTCACTCCTTTCCTCTCTCTCTCTCTCTCTCTCTCTCTCTCTCTCTCTCTCTCTCTCTCTCTCTCTCTCTCTCTCTCTCTCTACTGGACCCCGCCATTGATACAAATGAATAGAAACAGACAGAGAATTGTTTGGTCGTCCGCTCGTATACCCTTCCCTCGTTCTATTTTTTTCCGATGCAATTTCTCAAAGACAACGCAAGACGATGTTTTGCTTTCTGCACACAAGAAAACACACCAACACACCAAAAACCTGTGTTTTGACAGAAAAATCTGATACAATAAAACGTTTCACGTACAACCAGAGAATCCGTTTATTCGGACTTTATTAGAACGATCATCTGTGTTTGAACGCCGAATAAATCAAACACAACAAAAGCCGACGTCAGCGGTGCAGTCAAACAGGGGCAATGTTTGGGCACACTATATCGTGCAAGTTTGAATCATATCTGGTGAGGCAGTGAGAGAGAGAGAGAGAGAGAGAGAGAGAGAGAGAGAGAGAGAGAGAGAGAGAGAGAGAGAGAGAGAGAGAGAGAGAGAGAGAGAGAGAGAGAGAAAGAGAGAGAAAGAGAGAGAAAGAGAGAGAGAGAGACTCGAGAGAGAGAGAGAGAGAGAGAGAGAGAGAGAGAGAGAGAGAGAGAGAGAGACTCGGAGAGAGAGGGAGAGAGAGAGAGAAGGGGAGAGAGAGAGAGGGGGAGAGAGAAAGAAAGAGAGAGAGAGGGGGAGAGAGAGAGAGTGATAGAGAGAGTGAGAGAGAGAGTGTTAGAGAGAGTTAGAGAGAGAGAGAGAGAGAGAGAGAGAAAGAGAGAGAGAGAGAGAGAGAGAGAGAGAGAGAGAGAGAGAGAGAGAGAGAGAGAGAGAGAGAGAGAGAGAGAGAGAGAGAGAGAGAGAGAGAGGACTGGTTGGTCCGGTGTCAGAATAATGTGACTGGGTGAGACATGAAGCCTGTGCTGCGACTTCTGTCTTGTGTGTGGCGCACGTTATATGTCAAAGCAGCACCGCCCTGATATGGTCCTTCGTGGTCGGCTGGGCGTTAAGAAAACAAACAAATAAACTTAAAATACCATTGGGTCGATATATTTGTGAGTGTAACGTATTTTGTCAATAACAACGTTCCAAAAACTTAGCATGTGATGCCGTATTGAACCGTTCTAATAATTGTAAAATACAATCAGTTGCACAAACCGACCACAGAATGGTAGTTAGGCCAAAAAAAAAAAATTGTCTGTTTAGGGTAACATGACCAAAAAAAGTAGGGTCGGTAGGTGGGTAAAGTTTTTTTTTTTTGTTTTTTTTTGTTTTTTGTGTAAATGCTATGTTGGCTGAACATTCACTTCTTATATTTGATGAATACATGTTTCAAAACTAACGTATAAATAAAACAGAGAGAAAGGGAGAGAAAGAAACGCCAAATGTCTCTTTTTAGCATTTTTACCTCTTTTTTTTTTTTTTTTTTTTTTAAATCAAAAAAAAGTTTTTGGGTCGGCGCCAAATCGATAGGGTCGGTCGGGTTACCCTAAACAGACAATTTTTTTTTTTGGCCTTATGTATTATAATTTAACACATATAGTAAGAGGTCCTTCGTATTGGAAATTTAGTGACAGCCTTTTGCGTGATTCTGAGTTTGTTGACCAAATGAATGTGTTTTTGGAACAATATAATTATAAATGATCATTCCGAGGACAACCCCCACGACAAATGGGATTTCTGTAAAATTCAGATAAGGGAATTCTGCATACGATTTAGTAAAAATAAACATAAGCAAAACATTGATAATAAATCTATGTTGCAAAATCAACTTAACGAAACAGACAAGAAATTGTCAGTTGATACAAAAAATCAGGATCTGTTAACACAACGAGAAAATTTAAAGCGCAAACTTGAAATATTCAATATTCAAGAAGCAAAGAGTGCACAAGTAAGATCTCGAGAAAGATTTATTGAACAGGGTGAGAAAAACACTCGCTACTTCTTGAATCTCGAAAAGGTAAGAGCAAACGTTAAGATAATGGACAAATTAATGGATGATTCCGGGAATATGATTACATCACAAGAAGAAATAATGAAAGAACAAACAAAATTTTACCACGATGTATTTGGAAAAAATATTGATTTTGACGAAAATAAAGCTGAACGTGAAGTTGATGGATTAAATATTCCACAGTTAACACAAGAACAGAAAGTTGACATGGACCGTGAATTTACTATTGAAGAAATTGGCAGAGCATTACAGTTATTAAGGAACGGATCATCGCCAGGTTTGGACGGGCTTACAGCTAGTTTCGTGAAGTTTTTTTGGCCGAGCCTAAAGACGATGGTTTTCAATTCTCTACAAACATCCTTTCAAGTCGGTGAGATGTCGACTACACAAAAAAGAGCAGTTATTTCCTTACTACACAAAGGAAAAGATTTACCACGGGACAGCCTAATCAATTGGAGACCAATTTCGCTAACAAATACTGACTACAAAATAATTGCAAAGTGTTTAGCAATTCGCCTCGCATCTGTCATTACTGATATTATCTCAGAAGATCAAGTCGGTTTTATTAAAGGGAGAAAATCAAGCGATGTTATTCGATTGATTGATGACGTAACAGATCTTATGAATCAGAAAAACGAACCAGGCATTTTACTTGCCCTTGACTTTTCACGTGCTTTTGACTCAATTTCTAAAGATTATATGTATTGGGCATTTAGAAAATTTGGTTTCGGTGATAACTTTTTGAATTCCGTAAAAATGTTAACGAATAATACCACAAGTTGCATCAATTACATGGGATGGATCTCTGAGGAATTCGATGTATTAACCGGAATTCGTCAGGGATGTAATTTTTCACCGATGGCCTTTGTCCTTGGCCTTGAACTTTTAGCCATTAAGATACGCAGTGACCCGAATATAAAAGGATTAAAATTCCCGTCATTTCATTTAAAAACCAATTTGGAATATATTTTAAAATTGGCAATGTATGCAGACGACGTAACAATGTTCCTTAAAGATAAACACGATCTCCAACAAGTACTGTTAATAGTAAAACAGTTTTCATGTATTTCAAATTTACATCTGAATGAAAATAAAACAGAGGCAATGTGGCTAGGATCCATGAAGAACAGTCTTGAGCAATCAGTAATATAAGATGGAAAAAACAGTTAAAAATTTTGGGTATAATATTTAGAAACGATATCGCTGCTTCTGACATTGAAGAGAATTGGTCAGTACGGTTTGATAGAATTGAAAGAATTGTTGGAATGTGGTCAAAACGAAATTTAAGCATTAGTGGTAAATTGTGTATAATTAAAACTTTTTTGATATCCCAGTTTGTATATGTTTTGCAGGCACTCTCTGCACCGACAAAAGTGCTTGATAGATTAAATACTATCCTTTTTAAATTTTTGTGGAAACGGAAGTACTCAAATAGTAAAGCTTTTGAAAAGGTGAAACGAACAGTTGTATGTAGTAACATAGAAATAGGCGGTATTAACATGATAAATATGCATGATATGCAGACATCCTTTTTGTTATGTTGGGCAGCCAGGTTACAACAAACCGATTTTGCAAATTGGCAATTGATCCCAAGACATTATTATGAGGTTCTCGGAAGCCAGCTGTGCTGCTTTAAATCAACTGCCAAACCAAAACAGTTTATTGGTCTGACCAGAGTTAAATCAAAATTTTGGCAACAAGTTTTAAAAATATGGATTGAGAACAGATATTTATTTCCTGTTCAAAAAGAAAATATTCTTGATCAATGTTTGTGGAATAATGCAGATATTATTTTTAGAAAGAATGTGTTGTGTTTTGATAAATGGATTGAAGCCGGTGTGAATTGTGTACGTGATGTATGGATAGACGAAAATATTGTGTCATTTCAACATATTTGTGCCATTGTCGGATATAGCGCCACAAGGCTGTTTGAGTACAACGCTTTGCACACGGCCCTCTGCGCGCGAGCACTGCGGGACAACACAGACGCGGGTGACGAGCATCCTGCGACCTGTTTTCAGGGCATGCTAAATAACCCTTCCCCGAAGAAATTTCGAGCGATATTAACGCAATCCAAAGCCAGTGAACCCTGCGCTGTAAAATTTTGGTCCCACAAATATAACATTTGCATTGACGAAAAGTATTGGGTCCTGGCAAGTGCATGTACAAGCGAAGAAAGATTAAAGTTACTCCAATGGAAAATTTTACATAATATTTATCCCACAAATATTTTATTGCATAAAATGAAGTTAAAAGAAAATAGTTTATGTAGTCTTTGTAATGAAATTGATTATATTGAACACTTCTTTTGGAAATGTAGTAAAATGAAATTGTTTTGGGAAAATGTTAGAAGATGTATATTTGTTAATACGGGAGAAAATATTATATTAACAGAAAAAGATGTATTGTTTGGATACTCTCCAGAAGTGCAAACCCCCATAAACAAAATTATTAATCATATTTTGCTCATTTCAAAAATGTGTATCAGTAAGTATAGATATGGTAGACCTATTGATTTGAATGTGATGTTAGGATATGAATTAGCATTGAGATATTTCAGTATTGTGTAAATGTTGAAGGATGAATGAGGATACGTTGTAGACGGATGCTTGAATATTTTTTGATTAAAAGCCCCACAATAATGTGCTTGGCAAATTAAAAAAAAAAAAAAAAAAAAAAAAAAAAAAAAAAAAAAAAACGTTCCAAAAACTTACCTTCCTTGGTTTTTTATTCTGAATTTTGGAACGTTGGCAGTCTCTTTGTTTTTGGATTTATTTTATTACACTGTGTTCAAAACTGGTTGGAGAAAGTGTGTTCCAAGGTGGTACACTTCAACTCAAAGTGTGGGAGAGAGAGGGGACGGCAAAACGCTTTTGTTTGTTTGTTTGTTTGCTTAACGCCCAGCCGACCACAAAGGGCGGTGCTGCTTTGACATATAACGTGCGCCACACACAACCGTCGCGATATAACTTTGAATGGTTGAAAACGACGTTAAACACCAAATAAAGAAAGAAAGCCACACACAAGACAGAAATCGCAGCACAGGCTTCATGTCTCACCCAGTCACATTATTCTGACACCGGACCAACCAGTATTAGCACTAACCCCATAATGCCAGACGCCAGGCGGAGCAGCCACTAGATTGCCCATTTTAAAGTCTTAGGTATGACCCGGCCGGGGTTCGAACCCACGACCTCCCGATCACGGGGCGGACGCCTTACCACTAGGCCAACCGTACGGCAAGAAGCGTGGCAAGAACAACAACAACAACAACACCAACAACACCAACAACAACAACAACAACAACAACAACAACAACAACGAACAAACAAGCAAACAAACAAGCAAACAAACAAACAAGACCAGAACAACATTTCAAACAAATCATGAAAACTGTCATTCGAACGACATAATTTGTATCATGATTTTATTTCACTCTCGTGAAGAAGTCAGAGAACGAATCAATGGTTTTTGATCATACAAATGCAATCATAACCAACCTTCCGTATCTTTCACAACAGCAAACAAATATATTACTCAAATTGACTTTAACAGCAGTATCAAAAACCTGAATTACAAGAAGTACATTGTTTTACCTAAAAGCAGGGAAAAATACAAGCGTATTACATTCAATATTTTATCCATGTCTTGTGAAAGCCATTTTATGTAGCAAGAAAAAAAGAAGAGAGAAAAAAACAGACACAAAAAAGCCACCTGTGGTACAATCAACATCTAATCCAATCCGCGGTTTACACAACTATTCAACACAAGACCACAAATCAAATTTAGTGCCATTTTCTTTATTCCCACTTTTAAACAAGAGTGAGCATAACTGGAAAAAAAGTTCAGGGCAGTGCGTAGACGCAAATAATCCCGCGCTCAATATTTCATGCTCTTTTCATTATTCCACAACAAACTCGTTGAGAATGACAGACCGGTCCGTTTTATCACGTCCATTCTCAGCCGCCCGAACAAATAAGCAGAAATATTGCCTGCATCTATTAAAGTCTGAATTACCACGGCGACAGGCGACCATTTTTTTCTTCTTTCTCTTCCTTCCGGATTCCATCTTTCTTTTTGAGCCAGTTGTCGAGACCTTTTCGTCGGAGTGGTCTAACTTGACGAAGAAGCTTTGTACAGAGTTGTCGAACGTGGTACTTTTTATGGTCCCGCGATAGCGCACCGGCCTTTCCTGCTCCGATTAAAGCATTGCACATCCATAGCCCACGCGATGCAATCTTTTTCCTCGGCCAACGTACGACACTTTCCATTTGTCATGGCATGAAGCACACGTTTGGGAATCGGCTTGATTTCAAAATGGTTGCCCAGCAAAGAAAGAAGGGATGATGCAGAGACTGCCCGGAAATCGGCATGAATACTCCAAAGACTTGTTGGATTGACTATGCAGTGGAACCTCCCATTTAAAAGGACAACCCCTCCCCCCCCCCCCCACTCTTGTATTAAGATCCCCCTCTTTTCATACACTGTTTCAGATGTTGTGCTCACGATGTCTGTAAACCTACCTCCATTTCAAACACTACCTTAGTTTTTAGGCCTGAACCTTTCAGACAAGGACTGGGTGGCCGAGTGGTAACACACTTGCGCTCGGAAGCGAGAGGTTGCGAGTTCGACCCTGGCTGGGTCAGGGCGTTAGCAATTTTCTCCCCCCCCCCCCCCTTTCCTAACCTAGGTGGTGGGTTCAAGTGCTAGTCTTTCGGATGTGACGAAAAACCGAGGTCACTTCGTGTACACTACATTGGGGTGTACACGTTAAAGATCCCACGATTGACAAAAGGGTCTTTCCTGGCAAAATTGTATAGGCATAGATAAAAAAAAATGTCCACCAAAATACCCGTGTGACTTGGAATAATAGGCCGTGAAAAGTAGGATATGCGCCGAAATGGCTGCGATCTGCTGGCCGATGTGAATGCGTGATGTATTGTGTAAAAAAATTCCATCTCACACGGCATAAATAAATTGCATAAAATAAATAAAATAAAAAAATAAAAATAAATCCCTGCGCTTAGAACTGTACCCACGGAATACGCGCGATATAAGCCTCATATTGATTGATTGATTAATAAACCTACCTCCATTTCAAACACTACCTTAGTTTTTAGGCCTGAACCTTTCAGACATTTTCAGGTGTTAAAACAAGGTTCTATTGTAGCTCATAATGCATGCTTTGAATTAATGGAGTTGATGGAGTTCAAGTTAATTAATGTCGATGATTACTTTAAGTGCTTTTGAAATATGGACACGAAGAGAACAGGACACTGGCCGTCAGCCTTCTTGTCAACAATTATGCTTGTCATGTTAACACATTACTTGAGTTTTGAACAAGCGGCGACATTTCAATCGCCATTAAGCCTTTGTCTTTTAATTCGTTGCTAAATATTGTCTTAAACGCCCGAACCATGTTTTGGTAATCATATTTGTTGACGACTGACCAATACGGTTGGGCCAAAAAACAAGCATAATACATTGTAATGGACAAAAATGGCTATAACCAAGCGACATTGGAATATCCGCAGAGCAACTAAAAAGAAACAACAAAAACGAGACAAAGAGACATAGATGTATACACAGTCTTTACCCTTTCGCTGCCAATCAAAACTTCCTGACTGCCAGGGAATATTGGAGTTTGGGGTGTAATAATTCACAAAAAATCCTAGCTCCAAACTGGCAGTAGGTAGGAAAGTAAAACCTATGTTATTTTTTAAAGGAAATTAAACCAAGAATCTGTTTTTAGTATCTAATCATGGAAATAATGCACCAGTGCATGACGGGTATACCCGTCCTAAGGCAGTGAAGGGGGTATCAGCTTCCTGATCTTCAATAACTGCATGGACACTTTTGAAGCGAGCAAAAGTACTCCGAACTACAAGACATGCAATTACCAACGCCAACTTCAGTTATACAGCCGAGCAATTGGCCAACATGTAAATCACATCCTACGAACATCATTGGTGATTATCTAGCGATAGTGGATCAGAACCGAAGGAAGCTAACCACCACTAACCCTAGTCTGCATCCATCAGAGCGTGAACATTGCAATAAACATCGATTTTGTGATCTGTGCAAACGACTAACCCCAACACTTCTCTCACTGAAGATTACCGAACAATTACGTGATGTATGGCACACGCGGGCCTCCATAATGTCTTTTGAAATTTGTCGTTTCTCCTGAATGACGCCTCGTGATTAGGCGCCACAGCCCGCGGATTAGTAAAGACTCCCACTTATGGTGCGGAAAAAAAGTTCGCGAAAAAAGTATATGTCTGCATCATCCAGCAATCAAACTGTCGGGTGGCTGTCGGAGTATAAGACGTGCGGTTGTAAATCTTTGCTTAGAGGATCAAGTGGTGCATTGGGTGTAAATGCGTGCATGTTATGTTCGTGTGCATGTGCGTGTATGTGTGTGTGTGTGGATGGGGTGGGGGATAAAGGTGTGTGTGTGTGTGTGCGTGTGTGTGTGTGTGTCAGTGTGTGTGTGTGTGTGTGTGTGTGTGTGTGTGTGTGTGTTTGTGTCAGTGTATATGTGTGTGTGTCAATGTGTGTGTGTGTGTGTGTGTGTCTGTGTGTATGTGTGTGTGTGTGTGCTTGTGTGTATGAGAGTACCTGTGTGTGTGTGTGTGTGTGTGTGTGTGTGTGTGTGTGTGTGTGTGTGTGTGTGGATATTTGACTGTCCTCAACGCTACATACGTTCGGCTCATGTTCAAAGCACTGTCGTTAATTACGAGTATTATCTGCTTGTTAGCTTAATTTACTGCCAAACAGTTAACAGTCATGTGATATTTTTGGATTTGGTCTTGGGCGCTATTTTCTTTCATCATTCAGCCATGATTATAAATATTCTTTCGAAAAGCTGACAGAAACCTCCTACGTGTCAAAATTATCAGACGGTGGACCGGCCAAGGGTCAGACGAATGCGTCACATCAAAAAAGTATGCGCCAGTGGCCATAGACCGAGGCTTGAGACTTCTACATAGCACTCACCGATTGGCATACATATTCTGGCTTAGGTCACCTTTGCAAAAGTGATGTTCTGGAATAAGGCAGTTACTGTTCCCACATTTAGACTCTCGGACGCTTTTAACTTGACGTATACGGTCTTTTAACTTGACGTTCTCTTACAAAGCAACAGAGGAAGGCATCACACAGGACTCGGAAGACGCCCAACAAAGGGCTGTCACACAATCTCCCCAAAACCATTCAGACCCCGAGAAGAAAACGTTTTTCACCAGTAACGAAAGTGGACAACTGGAATACTTCAAAACTTATTTCAGCTCCTAGCTCAAACGTCAAACTTTCTTAGACAGTGGGCCAGCGAGAGAACTGAAAAGTCTCGCGAAGAAAATCAAGGGTACTCCATTTTCCAAACCACAAATTTCCCAAGAGCGCCCCGTCAGTGACTGATTTCCCGGATGTGTGAGGGAGAAAACTCTAAGTTCCCTAGAGACCTAGCTATCGACGGCTCCTCTCCGTGGATTGTCGTTCCTGACACAGCAGAAAGAGGTAAGTGGTCTCGGCGAATCTCGCCCATATACAGTCTTGCTGGGGTACCGGAGAGGCCGGCGCCTTTCTCTAAACTACTTCTTGCAGGAAATGGCGAGGAATAAAGGAGAAAGTCTTTTGGAGATGGATGGGAGCGGGCTGGAAACGAGACCTCTCTCGTGAGAAGTCCTCAGCCTCTCTCTCGGTCTCTCTCAGTCTCCCACCGTCTCTCTGCCCGCCCCAAACCTTGATCGCGCTCCGTCAATGTAATTGCAAATCGATAGATAGGAAGTCCCTGCCAGGCGAGCGCCAAGTATGTTGAAGCATATCAATTTCCTTTCGATCAATTTCACTTAGCGCCCATGACAGCCAATCAACAGGCAGAACGTGTCGCGTGCGCGCGCGCACCTCCCTTGAGGTCGCTTCTGTTGCCGGCTTGCGTGCCGTGCGCAAAAGAAGGCGCGAGCTTCGCGGGCGCTGCCGCTAGAGGGCAGTTCAGATGGCGCGCCATACCTTGACCTTCATCAAGGAGTCGCCCACGACGACCTTCTCAGAGCGGGAGAAGATTTGTATGGCGTGCCGAGCGTGCCTAAACACAACGGTCACCGTGACACCAGAGGTCAACCGCTGATTGTGGAGTAGTGAAAGTTCAGAACGCTGAGTCGCAATCGAGAAAATTGCATCATATAAACTGGCCCTAAGTTCCGAAGCGCCATTAGCATAGTGATCGATCTTGTGCAGCGGTTGGTGGATGTGTTGCTTAGGTTCTCTGGTTCAAATCTTGCCTCAAGAGTTGGGGAAGAGAATAAGGAAACATCTAGAGCATAAGACAAAAACAAGCGAAGAAAAACGTTTGAAAGAAAGAAAAGAAAGACAGAAAGAAAGAAAGAAAGAAAGAGAATAAGGAGACATCTTGAGAATCAAAAAACGAAGCTAAGAGAAGAGTTAGAAAGAAAGAAAGAAAGATAGAAAGAAAGAAAGAAAGAAAGATAGAAAGAAAGAAAGAA
>NW_027129701.1:7500-25121 GCF_037325665.1 Littorina saxatilis | reverse complement strand
ATGACTTTAAGTGCTTAAAGGATGATGAAAGCGAATTCCAAACTGAAGTACCCAAAAAAGCAAGACTGGTCTTATACAGGTCAATTCGTGGAAGAGAGAGAGAGAGAGAGAGAGAGAGAGAGAGAGAGAGAGAGAGAGAGAGAGAGAGAGAGAGAGAGAGAGAGAGAGAGAGAGAGTTGCCAAAGTGGTTTTGAGAGGCAGTGAAAGAAGGGGGGGGAAGGAGGGGTAGGGAGGGGAACAGGGGTGGTGAGCAGACAGAAGGAAAGATTTGTTTAAGTCGTTAATGCACACCGCGCGTGTCGGCGTGCGCACGTTTTTGTGTGGACAATTTCAGGAAGAATCGGAGGAAAGATAAACTATTCCTTGCCGGCTATTTGAATTACTCTGTTTGCTTTTCGTTCGGATTTTTTTCTCTCTCTTTTCTTTCCCTCGTCGTATACCCTCAGGCCTTTTTCTGCTTCTTTTTCTGTTTCCATCGCTGGTAAGAATATAAATGACTTTTGTGCTGTTGGCTGCGGTACTGAGATTCCCCGTGGCGGTACCGAGTCGATCCGGCGTATTTGCTAGATGCAGTACCCGTAAAATTAAACTTACATATTGACTTTCCGGTGGGCGCTGTGTGTTTTGAGAGAAAAGGGGAAGTGTGATGAGACTTGTTGGTATGTCCATCCTCCTCTTGAAATTGAATTGGGAAATGGTCGATAGTACAGGCAATTGTAGCTTCTGCATGCAATTCGACTCACTGCCTGACTACGTATTATACTGTGCAGTGTTTGAGTGCCCAAGTTTGGGGGTGGTAGATTATTTTTGCAGACTTGACTCTCAGTGTCTAATTGTATGTCTCTGAGCATGTCTGAATTAATGTCTGGTTGGTAGAGTTTCGTGTGCGTGTGTGTGACCGATTGTCAGTGTGTGTGTGTGCGTGTGTGTGTGTGTGTGTGTGTGTGTGTGTGTGTGTGTGTGTGTGTGTGTGTGTGATTCTCTGTCTGCCTGTCTGTCTGTTTGTCTGTCTCTCTATCTCATTCTCTCTCTCTCTCTCTCTCTCTCTCTCTCTCTCTCTCTCTCTCTCTCTCTCTCCCTCTCTCGCTCGCTCCCTCTCTCCCTCTCTAGCTTTCTTCGGCATGTATTTGCAAAGATACATTCTCGTTTGCTGTTGTAACCAATGCACGCTATTACCTTACATCCTCAACATGCATATGATGCTGTTTCTTCCGTCTCCATAATTTCCACATTCGTATGGCCATCATATTTGTTCTACATGTATTTTGGTGTGCTGTCGCGTTTCTTTGCTCATCAATGCGACTTTCCGCGTTATGGTGAACGACTCCAAAACTTTTACCAGCAAACCATCATAAATATTTACGAGCAAAGTTTTACTACTTTGCTGTCATCATCCATCAAACAACCCTCATTTCAAGTAAAATCACAAAATAAAAACAGAAAAAAAGACAAAGACAAGAAAAAACAAGAAAACAAAAATAAAACGACAAAAAAGACACTCCCACTTCAAGGCAAAAAACAGACTAGCAAAAGAAAGAAAAAAACGTCCATTCCAGGAGAGAGAAGGAAAAAAAAGAAGAAATAAATACATCTCTTGGTTCTTGTGATTGAATTGGAAGTGTTGGTCCCGTCTCTAACAGGATTCATGACTCTATTCCAACAGGATTAACCTCTGATACAGACCCATCCCGGTCTCTGCAACGGACCACCTTTAAATCAAAGGAACCAGACCCCATTTACCCGCGCTGGAATCACAGGGTGAGTAGATTTTACCGATTACTAGCAGAATATTGGAGCAGTTGGGAGGAGAAGAAAAGCTCTTAGAGCTGGGGAGGGAGGGAGGGAGGGCAGAAGGAACTGAAGTATATATGAAGGGTTGTACTGGACAAAGCATGGGAGGTCAGTGGTTTGACGGGCATGTACAAAACAAGCATGAACCATCTGAATTGTTTTTCAAAAATCCTTAAAACAAATGTGCAAGATAAAGTTTTGAAAGCAACTGTGGGAATGAGGTTGTAGGAGAACACACACATACGCACGTGCACCCGTACTCATTTCATAACTGAAAACCACCATCCCCTCCACAAATCGTATTACACCGTAAATTGATTCTGTCTGATATTTCCAAAGTCATAAGACGGTAGTTCAACTGCACTGACTCTTCCCATGTACATCACTTTTACTCTTAACAACCCGCCTCCCCCCTCCCCCTCTCATCCCTGCTCTCCCCCCTCCTCTTCTCCAGCTACCCCAGCGCCCAACCAGCTTTGCCATCAAAGGGGAAAGGTGGAGCAATCGTTTTAGCTACAGCAATAATCATCCCCCTCGCGTAATCAAGCCAGAGCGGATCGATGATGCTATTAAGTGTCTCATTATTCAGGCACCAAAGTGGCCCCCATGTCGCTCTTTTCCATTACATCTGTGGGTCAGGGAGAGCGAACCATTCTTTATTCAGTAGCCGGACCCCCTTAAACCCCCACGCCCTTCTTCTTTCAGTCTTCTGTCTTCTTCCCCTCTGCATTGATCCAATGTGAAATCATGGTCAAAATCTCCTTACCCTGACTACCCAACTCCAGCCACAGGTCATCATCCCCAAACTTTGAACAAGCCATCCACAGATCCTTAAATCGCCACCCTAGAATGTCAGGTTGTTTGGGTCTGTTCAGTTCTTGTGAAAAATGGATCTTTCCAGAATCCAGAGAGAGACTGAGACAGAGGGAGTGAGACAGAGTGCATCGTGTGCACAGATCCAATACACTCATTTAGCATGGTCAAAAACAAGTCTTGAAGGAAATAATTATGACAACGAAAGAGGCCAAAGAGAAGTCAGGACAAGCTCCTCCTCCCCTCCCCCCCCCCCCCCAGCTCTGTCCCATATTGCCCCAGCACCCCCCCCCCCTCTCCACCCCATCCCACCCACAACCATCCTCTCCAAATGAGAGAAAATCAGAAGCAACAATGGAGGTCTGCCTACGTTGGTCGTAGTTCAATTGTTTCTGTTCGTGTAGCGCACGAGCTGAAGGTCTGAGAACCTTGACTGCTCGATCACGTGTCACGGCAAGTTGTAATTGGGTCGTGTCGGACCGTCCGTCGGCGTGTTTGCTCGCTACCCTTAATTGCAATCTCTGCTGTAACCCAGGAGCTTCGATTAGTCTGTGTGGCCCTGATTTATGTGTCTCGGGTTGCCAGTGGCTTGCTTGCTCTCTTCAGTTAATGTTTTATTTTATTTTTTTGGCTTGTTTATAACTTTGGCTGTGCTCCTTATAGTCCTTTTTCCTACCCTTTTTGGTTTTGTTTAAACACTTCCTGTCTTTTTTCGTTTCTTCCTTCCTTCCATTTTCTTTCTCTTCATCTTCTGCGTTCATGTTTTTTATATTTAGTCAAGTTTTGACTAAATATTTTAACATCGAGGGGGAATCGAAACGAGGGTCGTGGTGTATGTGCGTGTGTCTGTGTGTCTGTGTGTCTGTGTGTGTGTGTGTGTGTGTGTGTGTGTAGAGCGATTCAGACTAAACTACTGGACCGATCTTTATGAAATTTGACATGAGAGTTCCTGGGTATGAAATCCCCGAACATTTTTTTCATTTTTCTGATAAATGTCTTTGATGACGTCATATCCGGCTTTTCGTGAAAGTTGAGGCGGCACTGTCACGCCCTCATTTTTCAAACCAAATTGGTTCAAATTTTGGTCAAGTAATCTTCGACGAAGCCCGGGGTTCGGTATTGCATTTCAGCTTGGTGGCTTAAAAATTAATTAATGACTTTGGTCATTAAAAATCGGAAAATTGTAAAAAAAAATAAAAATTTATAAAACGATCCAAATTTACGTTTATCTTATTCTCCATCATTTGCTGATTCCAAAAACATATAAATATGTTATATTCGGATTAAAAACAAGCTCTGAAAATTAAATATATAAAAATTATTATCAAAATTAAATTGTCCAAATCAATTTAACAACACTTTCATCTTATTTCTTGTCGGTTCCTGATTCCAAAAACATATAGATATGATATGTTTGGATAAAAACACGCTCAGAAAGTTAAAACAAAGAGAGGTACAGAAAAGCGTGCTATCCTTCTTAGCGCAACTACTACCCCGCTCTTCTTGTCAATTTCACTGCCTTTGCCATGAGCGGTGGACTGACGATGCTACGAGTATACGGTCTTGCTGAAAAATGGCAGCTACTTGACTAAATATTGTATTTTCGCCTTACGCGACTTGTTTTTCTTCCCGCCAGGCAGGCATTCTCCGTTTTCGCTGGATGCGTGCTGGGTATGTTCGTGTCAGTTTCTATTACCCACTGAACTCTGACATGTATTGCAGGATCTTTTCCGTGCGCACTTGGTCTTGTCCTTGTATGTACACTCGAAAACAGGTAAGGAATCTGCAGGTCTGATCATAAGTTGACATAGGAGATCGAACAAATCTCCACCAGGCGCAACCGGGATTCGAACCCCGAACCTTCGCCACGGAGGCCAATGTCTTAACCGCTCGGCTGTCGTGACTGGTTTTTTCTTTCCATCAAATCCATACCCCCTTTCGACGCTTCTACCTTCCTTCCTTCTGTTTTTTTTCTTCAAAAATCCCTATGTTTCTTGTGAAGAAAAAAGACCCACTGTGCTTCCACCGAATAGATTATTTTTTACGATCTCCAGTATCAGGGTGAGTCGTGTGACTGATTGTGATATCCTCTCTCTCATTTCAGAAAGTTCGAGGCATTCCTGATTTTACTCTGATGAAATATTAACGGCAACATGTTAATTTCTCCTCATTCAATTAACTTGAAGCTAGTTTCCTTTCAGGCAACAGAACATGAGACATCCCGTACTCAGAACAAATCAATTTTCATTTTCAATTCTGGAAGCACTCTTCCTGTAAACGAGAAAGAGAGAGAGAGAGAGAGAGAGAGAGAGAGAGAGAGAGAGAGAGAGAGAGAGAGAGAGAGAGAGAGAGAGAGAGAGAGAGAGATAGAGAGAGAGAGAGAGAGAGAGAGAGAGAGAGAGAGAGAGAGAGAGAGAGAGAGAGAGAGAGAGAGAGAGAGAGAGAGAGAGAGGAGGGGGGGGGCAGGAGCAGACAGCTTAATAGAAACAAGAATTCGCCCAGGTCTTGTACTGAACTGTACGTTCAGATGTAGGCCTATATACTCTTAGACTTATAAGAATACAAACCTTGCACTTGCTGATCTTCATGACAAATAAAAGAAAGAAAGCAGACGAACAAAACATCTCAGCAAAAACAAAGAACGGGAGAAAATATTCACTAATTAAGGAAGGGAGAAATAATCGAAGTTGTTAGTATTAATCGACTCATGACGTGTTGTGCTTTTAGCCCTAATCAACCCATTACTTAATAGTCACCACTATTCGACCGAATTTTAAAATGTCCATAACGATTAGACACACACATGTAACAAGGCTGTCATCGTTAATGCTACATATGTTTGCAGAACGGAACATAACATTTGTGTGTACATGCACTTGTAAAACGACACAAGTCCTATTGTTACGTTGCAGTTGATTCAGTCCTTTTGCCCGAGAGAATCATCTTTCCTTTTTGCTTCCGTTCAACGTGCTGTTCTCGAAAAGCAAACCAACACACTACAGCAGATTGAAATCGTGTTGAGTACACGCATGTTTGTCGGAACAAGGTTCTACTTGGAAATAATGAGTGTCGAACACTTGTACCCCTTGCCCCCCAAGGAGAATGTGATGCCCTTTCCTCCTCCCTTTTACCTCCTCCCCAAGAGAAAAATAAAATGCAAAGCAAAAGCTGCCATTTGCATACGGTAGATCGTCTGTCTGGCTGAGCTGCAAGAACATGGGAAGCGTTCTTGCCATACATAAACATGATTGTTGTTTTGTTTTTCACTTTTATTTGGTGAAGTAAAAACTTGTACAGGCGTCTTCTGATACACTAAATTGAGTTTTGCACGCACAACAAGATAATGGAATGATAAGTGTAATACATTCTGACAGAGAGAAAGGGAGAGAGAGAAAACGTGACATTTATATTACAAAAGAAACAAACAGAAAAAGCTGAGAAAAAAAGGTAACTTAATGGAAAATGCTTGCCAGCAGCACGGTATTGGGAACAGACATGCAGAAAGACAGACAGGTGGATAGACAGGCAACCAGCGAGACAGACAGGTAGATACACAGACAGCAAGACAGACAGGTAGATACACAGACAGACAGCGAGACAGACAGGTAGATACACACACAGACAGCGAGACAGACAGGTAGATACACAGACAGCGAGACAGACAGGTAGATACACACACAGACAGCGAGACATACAGGTAGATACACAGACAGCGTGACAGACATGTAGATACACAGACAGCGAGACAGACAGGTAGATACACAGACAGACAGCGAGACAGACAGATAGATACACAGACAGACAGCGAGACAGACAGGTAGATACTACACAGACAGACAGCGAGACAGACAGGTAGATACACAGACAGACAGCGAGACAGACAGGTAGATACACAGACAGCCAGCGAGACAGACAGGTAGATACACAGACAGACAGCGAGACAGACAGGTAGATACACGGACAGCGAGACAGACAGGTAGATACACAGACAGACAGCGAGACAGACAGGTAGATACACAGACAGACAGCGAGACAGACAGGTAGATACACAGACAGCGAGACAGACAGGTAGATACACAGACAGCCAGCGAGACAGACAGGTAGGTACACAGACAGCCAGCGAGACAGACAGGTAGATACACAGACAGACAGCGAGACAGACAGGTAGATACACAGACAGCCAGCGAGACAGACAGGTAGATACACAGACAGCCAGCGAGACAGACAGGTAGATACACAGACAGCCAGCGAGACAGACAGGTAGATACACAGACAGCCAGCGAGACAGACAGGTAGATACACAGACAGCCAGCGAGACAGACAGGTAGATACACAGACAGACAGCGAGACAGACAGGTAGATACACAGACAGCCAGCGAGACAGACAGGTAGATACACAGACAGACAGCGAGACAGACAGGTAGATACACAGACAGCCAGCGAGACAGACAGGTAGATACACAGACAGCGAGACAGACAGGTAGATACACAGACAGCCAGCGAGACAGACAGGTGGATACACAGACAGACAGCGAGACAGACAGGTAGATACACAGACAGCCAGCGAGACAGACAGGTAGATACACAGACAGACAGCGAGACAGACAGGTAGATACACAGACAGCCAGCGAGACAGACAGGTAGATACACAGACAGACAGCGAGACAGACAGGTAGATACACAGACAGCAAGACAGACAGGTAGATACACAGACAGACAGCGAGACAGACAGGTAGATACACAGACAGACAGCGAGACAGACAGGTAGATACACAGACAGCCAGCAAGACAGACAGGTAGGTACACAGACAGCCAGCGAGACAGACAGGTAGATACACAGACAGACAGCGAGACAGACAGGTAGATACACAGACAGACAGCGATACAGACAGGTAGGTACACAGACAGCGAGACAGACAGGTAGATACACAGACAGCGAGACAGACAGGTAGGTACACAGACAGCGAGACAGACAGGTAGATACACAGACAGCGAGACAGACAGGTAGATACACAGACAGACAGCGAGACAGACAGGTAGATACACAGACAGACAGCGAGACAGACAGGTAGATACACAGACAGCCAGCGAGACAGACAGGTAGGTACACAGACAGCCAGCGAGACAGACAGGTAGATACACAGACAGCGAGACAGACAGGTAGATACACAGACAGCCAGCGAGACAGACAGGTAGGTACACAGACAGCGAGACAGACAAGTAGATACACAGCCAGCGAGACAGACAGGTAGATACACAGACAGACAGCGAGACAGACAGGTAGATACACAGACAGACAGCGAGACAGACAGGTAGATACACAGACAGCCAGCGAGACAGACAGAGAGACAGTCAAAGAAACGGAGGGGAAGAAAGTTAGTTAGTTAGTTAATTGTTGCTTTTTGGGTCCAGCGGACCATATAGGCCAAATCAAGACCCCAGGGGAAGAAAGAAGCCGGTATATAGTTGAGAGATCGAGATGTTTTGCTCGGTAGAACGTTTTTACTCAACAAAACAACATTCCCAAATTATACAGAATATAAAAATATTTTAGAGGAAACAATTTCATGTCAAAGTAATTTGATATTAAAGAGCGTAAAAGCAGCCTTGGCGGTATGCCATTCTGCAAAAAGTGAAATCCATTTCTCTGAATTATTCCTCGCAGCTAAATTGCCAGAAGCCATCTAGCATTCACCGTTAAAAATACCGACGTTCTTCCTGTTTTTATATTTTCCCCTTCCTTCGACAAAAAGCAATAAGTCGTTTTCTTTTTCTTTTCTGAAACATCTGTTTTGGAGCTGTAGCTAACGTAAAATACGAGGTTTTTTTCTGTAACGTACGTATTTTTACCCATTTTTGTGTCTCATTCTTCTTCTACTGTCTATTTGGGTTTTTTTGTTTTTTTTTAACCTGTTTTTCTGTTTTTTCTCTCTCTGTTTTACCTCCTTCTGTTATCGGTTTTGCGCAATCTGGCATCGACGAAGACCAGAGTCAAATATCGGATTTTTCTTTCTTCGGCAAATTTGTCAAAATGGCCGTAAAAATGTGGGCGAATTTCAAATATTGTCGGTAGTTCTTGGCACTATTTATTCCCCCACTGTGAAAAGGTTCGGCAATGCAGCCGAAATGATGACAAAGTTTTCGGTTTGCCGCTGCTTCTCCCCCCCCCCCCCCCCCCCCCCCGTCCCTCATACACACTTACACACATACACTTACACACTTGGACAAAACCAAACACCATTCACAGTCCCGCTCCCTCTCCCTCAACCTCCTCCCTACCCCTACTCCACCCCAATCCCGATCTTTTCAGTTCTCTCCGTATATTATATCTCGAAATATATACCAGACTGCAACGTACATGCATCAACAACTTCATAAACTTCATATGCCTAGCATTTTTTTCCCCACAAAGAAACGCCTACGCTGTGCAGAGTATCTAAAGTCTGTCGAACAGGGTAGAAGCAGAGAAATCTCTGAGTCTACCCTCTAGCTCTTTGAGCCTGTCTTTAATTGAGCCCGAATGGGAAAGTAGACTTCACTCAGTCGACTTCTCCCAATTTATTTCGCAGCAAGCTTCTTGAAGTAGACTTCGCGGAGTGAACTTCTCCCGGGCCCAATTAATTTAGGCTTGCTCGAATCGAGTGAGCTAATCAAGAAAGGCTCAGATCCTCTGATTGCACCCACCCTTTGTCAGCGACTGAGCGTAAACCGAGTGTTAATTGACTTTATGCTTCACTGACTTTGCCCCCCTGCGCTTCCCCGAGTCAAGTACCATCACGCGCCCTTCCACAATCACAGACCCGTTCTTCGTGCCCTCTGGCATTGGGTCTGGAACGGTACAGAGTGCAGCGGTGTGTGTCCTGCCTTGTCTTAAACTGCGTCATTCCTGCAAACGCTTTCAGAGCAAGCGTGACGTCATCTTAATATTTATTATTTCGTCACTCCAGCATTTTAATCAGTTGTGACGAGCTTCATTGTGATCAACTCTTTTACTAGTGACAGAGCCTCTTTAATACGTTTCTTTGAATGGTAATTATAGCATGGTTAGTTTAACACATATAAGTACGTTCGACAAATAAGTTCGGGTCGCGGGTTCGAATCCGGACCGGGATGGACACGGGTCAACTTTATGTGCAGACTCCGAGATGGTATGAATGTCCCATCCCCGTGTCACCGCTGTGGCCCGTAACAGACATAGGTCACCATTCTGCCAGAAGTGCAGGTGGCTATGATTACATCTAAATACGCACACACCTTGGTAGCGCGACTCGTGTTGCTGCTAGCTTTCGAGTGGGAGGAAGCGACCCACATTTTCCCAGCTTTGAGATAATTAAGTGATGAAAATTAAAAATACAGATGACGGGGCCGATTTCGTACACTTCACTAAAAACTTTACCATTTCAGAATTCGAATTGGTGACACTGAAACAATTAGTAGTGCATTCCTTTAAAGCTATGTTTACCGTTCTAACGTAGGTTTTGCTCTGAGATCGAGACTGACTTTTAGTTTTAACCTTACTCTCAATGCATCGTTCCAAGTGCATGCGTGTATAAATGCCCCCCTCTCCCACCCCCCCCCCCCACCCCCACACACACAAAACAATAACCAATGACTGCCATACTATGTGGAATATTAAATTCTCGTTCTTCTTGTTCTTCAGAGCTTGACAGTGCTCCAGATCATTGCTTTTGACTAATTGCTAATATCTCATTCATTACTAATTTCCGTAAGTATAGCGTGTTGTCTAACTTTCAAATAAAATTAATGAGTTTGTGCATGCGTGCACGGCCCTAGTTTTTATCTTCGGGAAACCAATCAATTTACAGCAATCTGTAGCATTTTTGCACTCTCCCCTTCTTTTCATTAATTTTTGTCCTACCATACTATTGTTTACGCCGACATGAGAAATTCTACACTCTAGTTGAATCTCGTATGTTGTGCCTGCCGGGTTTGCTTTCTATAATTGTGTTGCTTTGCTTTTCTGTGACAGCAATGTTTCTTGAATAATGACGTGCAATTTATTTTACATCTCCAACCAATAAGAAACAAATGTTTTGTTTTGTTATTTTTATTTTTACGGTCGTAAATCATGACTTAACAACATGAGTATCGGAGTTTTTTTCCTCAAGACAATTAACGTTGGTCTATCCACATGTGTGCCAGGGGCGGATTAGGGGGTGGAGGGGGGGGGGGGGTTACAGGGGTTCCGGACCCCCCCCCCCCCCCGGCTGTCAAAACAAAATGAATACTAACTTTAAAAGAAATAATGAGTGGCTGCTGACACCAGTTGATCATGTTTAAAATCAAGGATAAGCCATAAATTGTTCATAAAATAGCTGAAACTCTTCACCTTGCGTCAATGCTCACATACATCAACTCCCGCTCCCTGTCAGATTGCTAATTAAGTTTTGCTTGGTAACCTTTGGGCTAAAAACGGTCTATAAAACCAACATGCAATAACGCCATCTACCCAAACAATCATTAACCTGTTTCGCATTAACGGTTGGTACAAGCAAACAATGCTGCAAACAAGCGTGATCTTCTTCAATTAGTGTCACATAAATCATCGGCAGTTGTGTAATTGCCTGCGTTTCTTGTTACCGCTTATGGACTTGTCGACTTTTTGGTTTATCCTATAAAAACAAGTATCTTCGATAAAGCAACTACTAGTACCACAATTCCCCCCCCCCCCCCTTTTTTTTTTTTAGTACAGAAATACATTTAGGCTGTCACAGCCGCACAAAACAAGCCTGGCAGAACTGATGAGTAGTTGAACTTGTGATGTTTAATCAACATACTGCACCGTCAAACTGAAAACAATATAACATAACAATCACTCAACCATACTAATAATAAACAGCAACTACTAACATTACTGACACTACAAAAACAAAGGGAAACAACCTGTGAAACTTGTCATTTTGAAAACTGTTCTGTTACACTTAAAGGGAGATAATAAGAATTCTACCAACTTAGAAAAAGAGCTCTAATCATTACCTTTATCTCTTACACACTTTACACAAAAAGGGAATAACAAAACAAACCAAAAACTTATTCTGAATCACAGGTAAGCACACTGTTGACTGGGAAAATGGTTAAAAACAAAATAACTATGAAACGTTATCCTTTGGCACAAATGCATTTCCATACACTACCAACAGTTTAAATAAAAGGCAAACATGTATAAAATACCACTCTTACTTGAATTTGACACACTGAACACTAATTAAACAGTGAAATAAACTTTATAAAAGTGCGCACATCATGGGGAATACTGAAACACCACATGGTGAAAGACTGTACCAAAAAACGTACAAAACAATAAACTTTTCCTTACTACAAGACAAATATAATTATTCCTGAATAGAAAATTAACAATAGAAACAAATTGAACAATATTTACCCAATGATGGCCTTTGTGCGTCATGTTTATGGCTGATGTTAATGGAACAAAAAACTGTGGCTTATACTAAGAAAAATGGCAGACAGGAAGCGCCGGAACAGGAAGCGCACCTCATTCTTACATCAAAATGTTCCTGCATATTCTGAATAAACCTTGAATCTATTTTACACATATTTGTTGTAAAATTAATAGCTAAATAAAATCTAAAAACTATCAAACTTGTAGAACTTTACTGATCAAAAAGAACAACAAAAAAGCTGGATCTGGAACAGATTTGGACTAACATGATTTAAAGATGGATATGGCATAGGATTTCGCGTGGCGCCTTTCACACTCCCACCAATTTACAGGATTCATAAAAGTACTTGTAATACAAGAACTAAAAATTAAACATGAATCATGGAAATTTCTATGCTCATTCACACAGGCGCAACAATGATTGTCACAAATACTGCTTATGGTCACTGATCCTCCACATAAAGTCAGTTGCTCTCGAGGATGAGGATGAGCTTGTGGACAGGTCGCTCGACAACAGAAAGCTTGGAACGTCTTTTGCCATTTTTGTCGAGATCTTTGGCTGCAATGTTCAAGGTCACATGGCGAACAAGACCGTCGTCATCTGGTGATGCTGCAACCACTCTTGCCAGTGGCCACTGGTTGCGGGGCAGTTCTTGGTCTTTCACCAGAACCACGTCTCCCACCTTGAGGTTCCTCTTGGGGTGAAGCCACTTCTGTCGTTGGGTGAGTGCCAGGATGTACTCCTTGCGCCATCTTGACCAGAACTGCTGTGCCAGGAACTGGACGCGACGCCAGCGCTTTCGCAGAAACAAGTCCTCTGTCATGAACTTGCCTGGTGGGGGAAGGGGAACACTGGATTTCATGGTGAGGATGTGGTTTGGAGTGAGGGGTTCTGGTGAGGTTGGGTCACCTTGATGAACAGCAGTGATGGGTCGACAGTTCACGATGGCCATGGCTTCGTACAACATTGTACGAAGAGACGAGTCGTCAAGTCGTCCGGGGCAGAGTGCAGTCGTGGCTCGTAGCACTGATTTCACGGTCTGTACTTGTCTCTCCCACACACCCCCTGCGTGGCTTGCGTATGGAGTGTTGAAGACAAACTGGATTTGGTGGTCTCTAAGCCGCTGTTTGAGTTCATCTTCATCCATTTCTTTCAATGCACTCCTGAGTTCATTGTCTGCTCCCACAAAGTTGGTACCTTGGTCACAGAAAATCTTCTGCGCAGCACCCCTGATTGCGATGAAGCAGCGAATGCCGTTGATGAGCGAGTCTGTGGTCATATCGTCGAGCATTTCAAGATGAACCGCTCTGGAGCAGAAACAGGTGAAGAGAAGACCGTAGCGCTTCACTTCCTTTCTTCCGTTCTTCACCAACATAGGGCCGAAGCAGTCCATTCCCACGTACGTGAAGGGAGGGGATGGTTCGACTCTTTCTTTGGGTAGATCAGCCATCTGTTGACCTTGGGCGTCACTTCGCAGCTTTCTGCAGACGACACACTTGCTGAGAACCTTCGCAACCTGCTTGGAGCCTCCAGGTACCCAGAAGCCTTGGGAGCGGATTTCGTTGAGCGTCATTCCTCTGCCTTGGTGCTTGATTTTCTCGTGACAATGGAGTATCACGAGTCTTGTGACGTGAGAGTTCTTGGGGAGAATGATGGGATGCTTTTCACCCATGGAGAATGAACCTTTCTTGAGTCTCCCACCAACTCGAAGAATTCCGTCTTGCAGGAATGGCTCGGTGCGATGAAGCTTGTTCGTTTGAGGCAAACTTCCCTTCTTGGAAAGACATGAGATTTCTGCTGCCAAGAACTGAGACTGGACACCTCTGATGATGGAGAGTTTGGCATTGTGAATTTCCTCCACAGAAAGTTCTGCTGTTGAGCTTTTGTCGCGAGACTTGTTGAGTCGCAAGATTCTTGTCATCACATGTGCTGCCACATTCCAGCTTGAGAAACGAGATAGTCTGTCATCCAAATCTACTGCACAGGACGTAGTTTGAGTTGTCAAGGCAGTGCGAACTTCTGGGTCTTCAGGCTTGAGAGCTGATGACGTAGCCGAGGGTAGGGAGAGCTTAGTTTCCCACAGAAACTTGGGTCCGGAAAACCATTTGCTGTGCATCAGCTCAGCTGCTCTTAAACCTCTTGAAGCGTGATCTGCAAGATTGTCTTCAGATGGGACGTAATGCCATTGACTTGGGCCTGAGAGGTTTCTGATCTTCTGCACTCGATTGGCAACGAAAACATGGAACCTCCTTGCCTCGTTATTGATGTAGCCCAGCACTACACGAGAGTCTGTCCAGAAGAATTCTTCACTGATGGTGTAGCTGAGTTCTTGTTTGATGGCGTGACCAACCTCTGCAGCCACAACGGCAGCTGCCAGTTCGAGACGAGGAATGCTCACAATTTTCTTGGGAGCCACTCTTGCCTTGGCAGCGACAAGAGAACAGTGCGTTTGACCCTCAGCATTCACCAGTCTCAGGTAGGTGCACATTCCATAGCCTGTGGTACTGGCGTCTGAGAAGTGATGAAGCTGGACGTTGGTGATAGAACCAAAGTTGGTTGGGTAGTAACACCTTGGGATAGAAACGAGTTTCAGCTGATCCATGTCTTCTTTCCAGGTGTTCCATGCTGACTGCAGTTCTATCGGCACAGGATCGTCCCATTTGGTGCCTTTGTGACAAACCTCTTGCAGAATCTGTTTGCCCGTCAGAACGTATGGTGCGATCAGCCCCAAGGGATCATACAAAGAGGCAACAATGGCTAGGATGCCTCGTCGTGTGCATGGCCGCTCACTGGGCATGAAGGAGAAATGGAGAGTGTCGTTGTCTATAGACCACTGCATTCCAAGAGTTCGTTCCAGCGGCAGATCATGGAAGTTGAGGTCCATCGTTTGCATGTTTCCGTTGCGTTCTGACATTGGAATCGACTCCATCACCTTGTGACTGTTGGATGCGAATTTGTGGAGTCTCAGGCCTCCTGTGGAGCAGACTGCTACCGCTTCTTTGATGAGGTTAATGGCTTTCTCCTCTGTCGGCTGGCTGGATAGCCCATCATCCACATAGAAGTCCCTTTCAATGAAGTGAGACCCTTCTGTGAACTTGTCCTGGTTTTCTTTGGCTAGATGTTTGAGTCCGTAGTTGGCGCAGCCTGGAGAGGAAGCAGCTCCGAACAGATGTACCTTCATTCGGTACACAGCGGGGCTGTCTGTGAGGTTGCCGTCTTTCCACCAGAGAAAACGTAGGAAGTCACAGTGTTCTTCAGTCACTCGGAACTGGTGGAACATTTTCTCCACGTCGCAGGTGAAAGCGACAGAGTGCTGTCGAAATCGACTGAGGATGCCCACCAAGTTGTTAATGAGGTTTGGGCCGACAAGTAGATGGTCGTTGAGGCACGTGTTGTTGAACTTTGCAGAACAGTCAAAGACAACTCTGAGTTTCTTCTTCTGAGGATGGAAAACACCATGATGTGGTATATACCATTCTTGGTCTGTGGTTTCTTTGGCTTCTTCTGCATCACCTCTTCTTATGATGTCGTTCATGAACTCGTTGTACTCATTGTAGTACTACTCGTGTTTCTTTGTAGCTTCTTCTTCAAGTGTTCCAAACGTTGGGCTGCCAGTACGTAGTTGTTTGGAAGAACAGGTTTTTTCTTGAAGGGAAGCGGCATCTGTAGGTGTCCGTCACTGTCTCTTGCAACGTTTGCGCTGAGAATGTTCATGAACAACTCATCTTCTTGTGAAGTGGGCTTGCCATCTTTTTCGTCCTGCTCAAAGTCTCTTTCCAATATACGACATGCGTCCTTTGGTTTGATGACTGGGAGTTCTTTGGTTGTGACACGATTGCAGACGCTTACGTTCTCAGATGAGGAACCTTGTGACGTCGGCGAGGTTTTCCCAACGATGCCCCATCCTAGATCTGTCCTCACTGCAAACGGCTCCGAGTCACCACCGACTATGTATTGTCTGGGCAGGAACGCATGAGAACAGTTGAACCCGATGAGAACGCCAGGATCACAGTTGAGTAGGGGAGGTAACTCATGCGCAATCTGCTGCAGATGGCTCCAGCTTTTTGCAGTGTTGCAAGTGGGTATGGTGCTTTGTCGCAAAGGAATGTAATCAATGGAGTAGGCAGGTGGTAGCTCAACAAAAGTGTCACTGTTGTAGGCTCGCACACGCAGGTCCGAGACTCTGTCGCATACAATCCCTGACTGGATGTCGTCTCTGAGTGTCTCTATCTTGAGACGCGTGGTTTCTCTGGAGGATGGATTCAAGAAGTCTACGACTGAACGTTCAACGAAGGTTGTGTCGCTTTGTGAGTCTATGAGGGCGTAGACTAATCTTTCCTTGTCAGGATCTTGCTTTGTGGATATCCACACTGGAACCGTCAACGCACTGTGTGAGGAAGCGTTGCATGACACCTTGCAGGTTGTTGCTGTTGTTTCTGTGGCTTGCGTACCTGCAGCGTCTCTGGTGCGGTCTCCTTTCTTGTTGACAAAATTATCGTCATGGAGCGCTGTGGGGTGTTTGCCTTGGCATTTCTTGCAGGTGTGATGGTTTTTACAGTCTTTCGCATGGTGACCTGTTCGCAAACACCTGAAACACCGTCTCTGCTCCTTAACGAAAGTTCTTCGTTCTTCAGCAGGCCTGGCTTGAAAGGTTTGACAGTTTGGTAGAAAATGGTTGGTCTGTTTGCAAAAGACACAAAGCTTGCGAGTAGATTGTGAGTCGACATCTGGAGTGTTTTGTGTGTAGTTCACCTGCTGATCTGTAGTCGTTGCCATGCTTACGGCTGTACGGTTAGGTCCTCTGTACTTGGTAAGATGTGATGGTTTGGTCTCTCCTTTGTCCTCTTTTAGAGCTTGTAGAGAGCACACTGGCCTAGTCGCGACTTTGGCCTGTGAGGCGAGAAACTGGGTGAAACAATGGAAGCTTGGGTAACTACGGCCGTCTGTATCATGTTGTGCTACCACGTTTCCCCACTTTGTGATGATCCAGTCTGGTAGCTTCTGTAGCAGCTTCTTATTCTCCTCTTCGTCATCAAGATGCTTGAGACCCGGGATGTGGGGTGAGGCGTTATCCACGGTGACGAGGAAGTCTGAAAATCTTCGCAGATCGTTGTACTCTCTTCCTCCCACCTTTGGCCAGTTGTTGAGTTTCTTTCTGAAGGCGTTCAGTATTACAGATGGATGTCCATAGCGTTCGTTCAGCGTTCTCCATGCGTCGTCGTATGCTTCAGTGTCGAACCTGAAGAATGCTCCCTCGATACATTCATATGCTTCTCCGGCGGTGTAGCGCTCAAGCAGGGCCAGCTTCTCTGCGTATGAAATGTGCGTGTGACCAATCAAGCCCTCGAATGATCGCTTCCACTTGACGAACTGAAGTGGGTCACCAGTGAAAGTGGACGGCTCACATGGTGGCAAGCGACTGTAACTGACGTGAGCGCAAGGCGGCTGACGGTTGTCGTTGACGAGAGTCTGGTTATGGGTGGTCACGTTATCCTCATGGGCTCCCTGACGGACGGTGGGTCTTGCTTCTGGGTGCCCCAGCTCATCATAAGCTTTGATCATGGCCTTTGTAGCCCTGATGTTCTGTTCTGCCTC
>NW_027129701.1:0-2500 GCF_037325665.1 Littorina saxatilis | reverse complement strand
TGTTTTTAATCGAAACATATCATATCTATATGTTTTTGGAATCAGGAACCGACAAGGAATAAGATGAAAGTGTTTTTAAATTCATTTGGACAATTTAATTTTGATAATAATTTTTATATATTTAATTTTCAGAGCTTGTTTTTAATCCGAATATAACATATTTATATGTTTTTGGAATCAGCAAATGATGGAGAATAAGATAAATGTAAATTTGGATCGTTTTATAAATTTTTATTTTTTTTTACAATTTTCCGATTTTTAATGACCAAAGTCATTAATTAATTTTTAAGCCACCAAGCTGAAATGCAATACCGAAGTCCGGGCTTCGTCGAAGATTACTTGACCAAAATTTCAACCAATTTGGTTGAAAAATGAGGGCGTGACAGTGCCGCCTCAACTTTCACGAAAAGCCGGATATGACGTCATCAAAGACATTTATAAAAAAAATGAAAAAAACGTTCGGGGATTTCATACCCAGGAACTCTCATGTCAAATTTCATAAAGATCGGTCCAGTAGTTTAGTCTGAATCGCTCTACACACACACACACACACACAGACACACAGACACACAGACACACAGACACACGCACATACACCACGACCCTCGTTTCGATTCCCCCTCGATGCTAAAATATTTAGTCAAAACTTGACTAAATATAAAAAACAGCGTAGGAAAAATGTTGCTTTGTGTTGGATAATTTTGAAGAAAAAACACACACGTTATAAAAAAAATTGTCAGTAAGTACTGGTGTCACATGACTGATGTGAACCAGTTGATTGGCTAATGGCGATGCGCTTAAATCTGTTAGCGCACTCCTGGAGTGCGCTAACTTTTCCACAGAGCGTATTCTTACACCCTTTGCCAAAGCGAGACTGTACTCTCATCCTCAGAATTAATTAATGACATGTAGCTTATATTCTCCACAATACCAATGATTATGACCATAAATGTCCTGCTTTTCAATTAAAGCAGAAGTGGTTTTTTTCTGACAGATTGCATGCGCCTGTGCCGCCCACAGTTGCACTGATCTAAAAATAGAACCCGCTGTGTCTAATTTTTCAGTTTCGACTTGCGAAGATTCCTCTCATAATTATGCCATGTTGGTGGCATGTACCTTATTATCCACATTACCAAATGATGAGTTAGTATACAATTCCCAGCAGCTAACAGAAAACACAAGTGTTATTCCGATAACGTCGCAGCTAGATCAGCACGTAGCAGACTACACTGAAAGTGAAATACGACTGCATCTGTTCAGTAAATGAATGCTTTCCGTTTATTTTAAGGCAAGAACAATCGGAATCGAAAACGTGTAGGGTTTAGAACGTTCTTACCACATATAAGACTTATTACCAGCCTGCTTTATGTGTGCAGACTCAGTGCAACGGGACGAGCAATTTTTGTTTTTGAAATGAGACTCAGTGCAATAGCCTAGCAGACGACATAAATCCCGCTCAGCAAATTAACATGTTAGGCAAATGTGAACGATAAAACGATGGGGATATAATACGTGTAGGGTTCAGAGCATTCTTACCGTTCATATTTAGTACCAGACTCCCCGATGAGGGAAGATACCACACGAAAAACATGCCACGTTTATTTTGAAAATGGGCTTTCCGTCGACCTTGGCAAGGGGCACAACTCTGCACAGTCAATCTGTCGAAGCTCGATGAAGGTTTCGAACCGCAAATAACTGAAAGCACAGTCCTTTCTCCGAGTTCAAATGAGAGAAAGATCATCACTGTTTAGCTTAACGCTACACTGGAATTTACCAACAGAAATTAAAACAAGAGTTTGCGTGTGATGAAAGCACAACACACGAGACAGCCCACACAAAAGTAGATCTTCTATACGACCTGACCACACAGTTATGCCTATTCAAATGCGCGTAGCAAAATGTGCGTGTTGTATCTTCTTTTTTCTCTCGACAATATCGTTATTGAAACAATCCCAGTGCACTAAGGGATTTATAGAGCAAATCTCGAAAATAATTATTGAACTCAGCGCTATGCGCTTCGTTCAATAATGAATTTTCTCGATTTGCTCTATAAATCCCTTAGTGCACTGGGATGTCTCAATAACTTAAAATATATAAAGATATATATATAATGCCGCTGTCAATGTTGTCATCTTGATCAAATGGACGATAACTATTCTTTTCTTTTGTCTAGACGAAAACATCAACGTGTTGATATGAACCTTAAACGAAGCGAGAAATGATTTTAAATTCTGTAAATGACAGCTGCAATCGCACAACAGGATGGCTCCCATCAAAAGATGACATGCTGTCTGACAAAGTATTATAGCACTGTATGCATTTTTCAAAGCTGACGGACGGTTCTAAATACGACCACGTACGATTCGGTGAGGTAAAAAATAAAAATAAATAAAAATAAAAAAAAAATGAATGCGAGAGAGGGACACTCACAACAGTGACACGGAGTAATACACGTGTACAATCTTCTTCTTTTCGATCGCCGATCACACTTGGAGTCCAG
>NW_027129700.1:0-8516 GCF_037325665.1 Littorina saxatilis | reverse complement strand
ACACAAATACACACACACACACACACACACACACACACACACACACACACACAGTAACACTAACACATGTGCACAAAATGAACACAAACACACACACCGCGCGAGAGAGAAAGACTACAGGGAGGCATGACGTCATGATGCATTAATTGACGTCAAAGACTTTCGACCGTGACGTATTCTTCTTACGCGAGCTTTATCCATAGACTTGGAAACTACGGAATTTCTACCCGTCCAAAGCGGCCTTGGGTGGCGTTTGCTGAAAAAATGGGGGCGCCAATTTTACCCACCGTATTTTTGTTAGTATGGTCCCAATTTTTGGTGAACTTCCATCTCCAACTGCAGCCCATAATCGGGCACAACGAATCCTTCTTTATCATGTATTATCGGTGTGAACATTTCTCAAGTCGATTAGCTTCGCTGGGATAAATTGACAGCTTGTAACACAATCATTTTTAAATCATAAAAGATTTAGTTTTCCATCAAGACAAGATCAGTACAACTCGAAGTTTTGAAAGTTTAAAAAAAAGTAGCCCGGAAGCTGATCACGCAAGGTCGTGTATCCGCAAACAGACGAACTTTCTGCATATCGCTTGCTTGTTTGAAGCCAACCGCCGACGATAAGTTCGTGTGACTCGCAGTCGTTTGTTGCATTTAGATTAAGAGGTACACAATTACGAGCTATTGCAGATACATCGAGTCGCATTAAAATCACAAACTGACGACGAAATTGTAAAAAAGAAAGAAAGTGTGTGACACGGGTTCATGATGTCTTAGGGGTGAAATATTGTGTGTGTGGTTTACGCAAGCTAAATAGTCATTAAGGCAAGGTAACAAGAAGATTTTTTGCAAAAATCGTTCACTTTCATTTCTCACTCACAATTAGAAATATAGTTAGATTTCAATGAAACTTGGGCATAGTAACTTATATTTATTCTACTATTTCAGGAAAGAAAGACCATTACCTCTTAAAATAAGTTAAAGGGGTACACTTTTGGCTTTTTATGGGGTATGCGCAACGACAAAATGCAAAAACGTTATTTCAGGGATGTCGCTCTTTAAAACAAACTAAGGCACTTAGAGTGCCAACATTTTGCATATATTCAAAGCAATAGTATGTCTATAAAATGACGAAAATTTTTGCGATATCGATAATATATCTTATGAAATTAAAAAAAATATTTTATGACAAAATTTCAATTTTTGATTTTTTTTTTTAAATAATGGGAGACCTTAGTTTTTTCGTCATTTTGAAGAACACACTATCAGAAATGTCTGCAGAAAATTTCAAGTCATTTGGATAATAAATGACTGAAATATCCTGACATCCGTGACGCAAACACGTAAAATTCAATTTTTGAGAAAATTGACTTTGAAAATGTACAATGTCTTCAGTGTTGATTTTATTACATTTTATTTAAAAAAACACGCATGTTTTCTGTCATCTTGGAGTATAATAGAAATTAAAACACTGACCTGGACTGCTAGTGAGCACCTCCATCATAAAATTGATGATGTCCTTGCTCATTGCGGTGAGCCACCACTCTTCGCGACTGACGCTCGGCAGGGTCAAGTGCTGCCCCCGCACCCCTGATCCTCTGCCGGTCAAGCTCCTGGAAGCACTTGATGGTATAGAATCCTTGCGGCATTCCGAGTTTAGTGAAGATACTCAGGCGCCCCAGCTCCCCGTCATTGTAGGCCACTGTAGCATCAGCAACAGCTATGGCGAGGCGCGGCCGACCGACAAAAACAGTCTTGGGACACCGCTCCCAGATGATGTTGTGAAAGGACTCGTTAGTGTTCTGAGTACCTCCGTGAGCACACTTCTGGAGAAGCACATCATCAGACAGCCTTTGAAACACAGGTTTGATGGCTTCACACGCAAACTGTGGCAGGGCATTCCTGTTTGGGTCCTCTGGCGGGTTCTTCTTGGAAGGGCACCAGGCTCCACAGTTGTCGTGGATCTTGTTGCGGTGCTCCCAGATCGCCCAAATGGCCTTCTTCATTCCTTTGACATTACCTGAATTGTTCCTGATAGCAGCACCATAGTGGCCTTGAATTGCTAGAATGGCTTTCTTTGTCAGCCCTCCCTTCCCTCCTATCCCTGTCACCGTTTTCCCGTTTTTTGGAAATTTTGTCTTTTTCAGTTCCGTCACTTTGCTTGTGAGCTGTCGACCCATACGCTTCTGTACATGGCCACAACACTCCAGCTTTTTAATCTCAAGATTTGGATAGATATTCCTACTACTGACAGAAGCATAGGCTTTGCTGTCACCGTCACCGAGAAACGAGACATATTTGAGCTGGTGTTGGTCGACGCTCCGCTGAAAAGCAGTGAGAGCGCCAGCAGCCTCCATGCCGCCAGCCGGGCCATCATGATTTTTGTCGCACTCTCCTTTTGGAATATGATCATGATCTCTCCACTCAATGAATTCCTCGGGTGTCTTCTTTTTCTTGTTCTTTGCACAAGAATCACAATAAGATGACATAGTGACAGTATCAATCACCTTCGAGTTCTGCTTGTCTGCCGACAGCAAGGTGAAGACGCCGTTCTTGGACTGGAAGCCCCTCCTCTGCCACGTACCGTCACATGAGACAGTTACCTGGTCTCCCTTGGCCGCCTTGAGGTCAGCTGTAAATGATGGGAAAAGAATTTAGTATCATTTATGACTATTTCAATGGAGCTGTCAAAATACCATAATATAATCAACTGGTAAAAAAACAAAAACAAAACATATCGCATGTTCTTCACAATGATTCATGTACAGTTAGTATAAGATATACTAACGTTATCCTTTATACTATGTGTGTAATGTATGTATTACAGCAGCATGAAGTTGATCTTTGTACTTGCATAATATTATATAAGTAACAAGAGAGACTGCGCGACAGTCCACGAGCTGCTGCAGCGTAAAGCTTACACTTCCTCAGTGAAGCTAGCCACTGTCACGGTCCACCCTCCATTACCTAACTTCCATTACTACTTTACAAAGAAAACAATAATTCATTACAGACATTTACAAAGTATAGAAAGAATATGTGCTTCATTCTCTTACCTGCAGCTTTTTTAGTACTTTCTTCAGCAGTTCTTTCAGTCGCCTGTAGGATGGCCTTCTTGTGATGTACCCAGCTTGTCTTGTACATTGAAGCAGGCATGTTCATATTGCCAAGAAAACGTGTACCTTGTTGTTGATTTCTGCCAATTGCAAACATTGCCACGGCAAACCGTCTGTTCACTTCATATGTCTTTGTCAACTTAGCAGAAGTCCAAAAGCTCTGCTTCATCTGGCATTGACATGTGAATTCGAATTTCGATGCAAGGGAACTACGACTCTCTGACACATGAGACAGCCTCTTGTTTTCACCCATAGGCCGTTTACAAGTTGGACAGAGAAGTTTTGATACAAATTCAATCAGGAGGCTCACATCGATGAAACGAAACCCAGAAAGTCCATCTTCCTGATCAAATTCCATGTCGAGATGAGAGCCTAGTTTCGATTCCGACGAAGTGGCTTGTTTTGGTTTCGACGAGCGAGTGGGTGCTTCAGCCGGTGGCGGTGTGTTCTGTGCTCGCTGTGCCTGTGGCCTACTATTTCTTCTTGTGTACATATTATCCTGTCCTTTGCGTGATTTTCGCCTATCAGCTCTCCTAGACGATGGTTTTCCCATGATGGATAGATTCAAAGAGTCTAAAACAGATCAGACTGGAACTACGAAGTGAAAAATCGACACGTTTTTGCGTGTACTGTAAACTTAGCGACCGGGTGACGCCATGACGCAAGCGTGGTCTTGCCGATGGAGGTTATGAAAGGAGCGCGCTGATTGGTTGGCTGCTGAGGTCAAAGAGCTCAAATGCTCTTTCTCTCACTGAAGGTTCAGCCAATGAAAATGCTTCTTTTATCCCTCCAATGCGATTGTGCAAATCACCGTCCTGTTTCGTCTGCTTTTTAAATTTCTGCGATCCGACTTCTACCAGCTGAGTTATGCAAAATCAAAGTTGCACCTAAGTTGCACCAAGTTCATGAAGGAAAACAAACGTAATATTTTGACATACACACATTAGAAAACATCAACAAAGGTAATAAAATCGTGTTTTGTTTGGGAAAATTTTTTACAGAAGTGTTCTTGATTACTGAATGAAGGCAAAACGAAAGTAAACCCAAATCACAACTTTGAACGATTTTAGTAGAAAATCTTCTTGTTACCTTGCCATTAAGACGAACTGTGTCATGTAATACTATTAAATGCTTTTGCAAGTGTGTCTCATAAGGGTAGAACTGCTTTTTTCATGAGAAGATTTAAATCGTTCTGCAAACCATTTGAGGCATACTGGGCCTTTAAAATCCAACGAGGATGACTGATATTCCCCCATACCCCCCCCCCCCCCTCTCATTCCTCCCCCCATCCCCCCGCTCAGGCAAGCATACAAGACATATTCGCCACTGTGCGGCGCTTTTTCAGTCTCTCTCGCTCTCTTCACTTCCGGAACGGCGCACGCAGCTGCCGGAAGTGGAAAGAAAATGCTATTAGAGAGATTAAGAGCCGGTTTCACATTAACTGGAACCCGCTGTCGTTATTTTGGCGTGGTCGGCGACACATTGCTAGTTGCTGGGGTGACAGTTTCCGATGGAACACCAACCTGACATGTCGCCACAGTCGCTAGAGTCAGATGGGTCGTTAACACTGGGAGTACAAATTTGGTAGACGGTATCAACACCGCCACTAAAAGCACAAGAAAACGACAGAACTCAGTCTTAATTGCTGGTCGGTTTTATGTGTGATTGCGGGTTGGTGTTTTTATATTTAGTCAAGTTTTGACTAAATATTTTAACATCGAGGGGGAATCGAAACGAGGGTCGTGGTGTATGTGCGTGCGTGTGTGTGTGTGTGTGTCTCTGTGTGTGTGTAGAGCGATTCAGACTAAACTACTGGACCGATCTTTATGAAATTTGACATGAGAGTTCCTGGGTATGAAATCCCCATACGTTTTTTTCATTTTTTTGATAAATGTCTTTGATGACGTCATATCCGGCTTTTCGTGAAAGTTGAGGCGGCACTGTCACGCCCTCATTTTTCAACCAAATTGGTTGAAATTTTGGTCAAGTAATCTTCGACGAAGCCCGGACTTCGGTATTGCATTTCAGCTTGGTGGCTTAAAAATTAATTAATGACTTTGGTCATTAAAAATCGGAAAATTGTAAAAAAAAATAAAAATTTATAAAACGATCCAAATTTACGTTTATCTTATTCTCCATCATTTGCTGATTCCAAAAACATATAAATATGTTATATTCGGATTAAAAACAAGCTCTGAAAATTAAATATATAAAAATTATTATCAAAATTAAATTGTCGAAATCAATTTAAAAACACTTTCATCTTATTCTTTGTCGGTTCCTGATTCCAAAAACATATAGATATGATATGTTTGGATTAAAAACACGCTCAGAAAGTTAAAACAAAGAGAGGTACAGAAAAGCGTGCTATCCTTCTTAGCGCAACTACACTACCCCGCTCTTCTTGTCAATTTCACTGCCTTTGCCATGAGCGGTGGACTGACGATGCTACGAGTATACGGTCTTGCTGAAAAATGGCATTGCGTTCAGTTTCATTCTGTGAGTTCGACAGCTACTTGACTAAATATTGTATTTTCGCCTTACGCGACTTGTTTTTTTTTTCACTGGAGGGTTGAGGGGGGGGGGGGTAGGTTGCAGGGGAGGGGTCAGAGTTTTAAGTTGCAGGGGAGGGGTCATAGTTTAGAGAGTCGGGCGGGGCAGGGGGGGGGGGGTGCATTCCCCTTTCTCATTCAATATATCTTTTTGTACATTTTTTTCTGTTTATCCCCAGCCTTATTCTGTCCCTTTTTGGAGGTCACCATTTCTCCCCATCTGCGTTGTGTTTCCTTCCTTCCTCATTTAAAGTCTTTCCTGTAAATATGTGAAGCTGTTCCAAAACATACTCACGAGCTCTGGTTTTGATTCTCAAAGCGAGCAAACTTCGGCTATAAGTCAGCTCGTAGAGTCGGTATACTAGGGGAGTTAAGCCTGCCTCCGTTAAGAAAATAGTACCGTAGTGGTAGTCAAGGGTTGTGTAAGTCCAGTTGCGCAACCGAGAAAGAGAGCTTCCTGAGGACGGCTGCCAGTACTGTCAGACGCTGCTCAAAGATGCCAAAAACGGCCGTTTGCGCAGCGTCTCATTGTTGTGGCAGCCGTCCTCGGGACGGCTGGGAACGGAAGCTAGATCGGTTGTGTGGAATGGGGGTATAACTGCATGCATCTTGGACACCCGGCCAGTACTGGCCGGGTGTCCAAGATGTAACTGCATGGTACTGAATGGTAGCGTAAGTTGCACAGCCGGGTCAAAGGTTACGGCCTTCCAGTTGCGAGGGCGTCGTCACAGGCTGTACAACTGGGCAAGTAAGACCCGTTCGGCCAAGTCGGAAAATTCATGGGTTTTTTTCCCCTCTCCCGATCCATTCCCGATGCATTCCAATTTGTCTTCTTCTTTTCATTCTGATTCATCTGTTTGGTTTGTTGGTTGTCGTGCTTGTGTATGTCATCAGCAGTGATATGACTGATCTTTCAAATTTTCAGCAATATTTCTTGGTGGACTACTTCAGTAAAATGTATTGATTGATGGAGATATAGATGACCGACTGATTGGATTAGGGAATTATGTCTTTCTTTCTTTCTTTCTGACAGTTGTTATAATTACCTTGGATTTAGCTGTTGATAAAGAGCACTTAAACTGTGATCTTTTTTGTTGTTCACGGTCAGTATTGCTGAGGCTATTGCTGGTTGCATTGGTTGTGCAAATAACAACTTGAGGCGTAGCCGGCTTTGGATCTAACAAGTCGTCACGCTTATAAGACAATTGCCTGTGTCATTTTTTTTATGTTTTGAGAAAAACGCAAAACAATTTCTTTGGTTTCTGAACAATCTGCCTATCTCATTTTAGTTATAAGTTGCAAACTGCCTATCTCAAGCGGTGACAGCTGGATAAACTTGAGATAAAGAGCTGACAGCAACATTTTCAATCAGCAAAACTGTATAACAACCCACAAAGAGCTTTTGCATACTTTCACATTCTTAAAACAAGTCTTCCTGTATCATAAAGAAAAAGTGCCTAACTCAAGAAACGAGATCGGCAGTTTTAATTGCTTACGTTACCGTGACAATGGTTTCCGATGGTCTGAGAGTTTTGACTAATACACCAGTTAACAGTTCCTCGGCCATATTGGAACTCGCGTATGCGCATACCGTTTTTTCGAGAGTTTTTTTTTGTCATTCGTTTTCCTTTGATTTGAACGCATGCGCAGATCGGTTTTTTCGAGTGTTTTTATCCTTCCTCCTGTTCCGGTTTCCTTCTTCGTTCCAAGCAAGCACCGGAACTGTTAACTGGTGTATCAGCAAAAAAAAAAGCTTGCTGTTCATTATTACGATGTGCAGTTGGTTGCAATGGCATCCGGTAGCTGAAGGGTTTGTGATTAGTCACGATCAGATTACGTGTAATCCATGTTGATGATATGACGTCATGTTCAACTGAGAAAGCCCACGCATACATACTCACTCACGCACAAACACACACACACACACACGCACGCAAGCACACACGCACGCACGCACGCACGCACGCACACATTCCCCCTCCCCCCCCCCCCCCCCACACACACACACGCCCAGACACGCACGCCCTTGCTTGCAATTGGTGATTACCTTAGTTCCGAGGCTGAAAGCAACTTTGCCTGGCTGGTATTTGTCAATTTGTAAGACTGAGCGTGCGTCCGCGCGCGTGTGTTTGTGCATCAGTGTGCATGTGTGTGTGTGTGTGTGTGTGTGTGTGCGTGCGTGCGTGCGTGCGTGTGTGTGTGTGTGTGTGTACGCATTATAAACGAAGCGTACAGTCATGCAGCAGCAAGGTCAGTCCCATATTTCCCAGACAGGTCTTGGGCAGAGTGGGCCGATGAAAGGATAACACAGAACAAGTCTTAACTCATTGTCTCCCAGTTACGGATATATCCGTACCCACTCATATGGCTCTATCTGACCTGGTACGGATATATCCGTACACAGTCACTTCAGTCGATCTAACGCCTGCATTCCAGCGTGTTGATACACAGTTTCTACACAGTTACTACAAATATGAGTGACCTGCTGCAGCACAGCTGGTCTCGGCTAAAAAAAAACTTGGTCAACATAAGTTGGGTAGAAAGTGTTAAAGGAAGAAAAGGGGAAAGGTTGAGAAAAAATCAACGAGAAGACTACCTTTCATTATTAATTTTTTTTTTATTAAAAAAATACATCCGCAAAATACAAACTAAGATACGCCGCTGCCGACTCAACAGGTTTAATCTTCAAAGAGTACAGTAATATCAAGTACATCTTGCCAAAAGTCCCCTGTATCTTGCCTGCCATATGCAGGTCACGTGCGTATAGGTGGTGCAGGGTCATTAGGTCAATCTTTGATTGTCTCATGCCACATCTCTCGTAATAAGACGAGACGTGTTTAGCGAAACTTGG
>NW_027129699.1:0-6158 GCF_037325665.1 Littorina saxatilis | reverse complement strand
GTGAAAAAAGAAACTTGCTTCGCCGACAAGCTTACCTTGGATCCACGAGTCGTCGCCATCTTGAAACTGCAACTCGTCAGTAACTAGAGTTATCTGTCCTTGGGCTGTGTGTTTCGGCAAGTCGGAAACTTTTTTCACACGCTTTGGTGTGTGAACTAATATACACACAAAATTGACGAAAGTGCACAAAAAGGTTCCAGCCTTGAAAACTTCTGAGAACCCTCATTTGACACTTTTCTGCTAGAAACAGTAGTAAACAAAGTGGGTCCCTATTTCATAAACCGACTTTTTTTTAAAACAGTTTTTTGAAAAGGTAATTGGAAAAATGAAAGACGATGACATTTTCAGATTCGCTTCTCTTAAAGGCTGCCCTTTACGTAGCGTTCATTAATTAATTCCTATTGTTTACATGTGCCAATAATGTTATAAAACTGTACCTAAAGGGATATAATAAAGATTGGCTGTAGCTTCGAACACAGAAAAAATTATTGCAGTATTGCAAAGTGGTGTTGATAGTGTCGAATGTAAACGGAACAGTCTCAAAGTGAAAGTGGATGTTTTCCGGAAATTGCGAAGTTAACAAGAATACAGAAAAGCTCGCTTTCCTGCTTAGCACAATACACTACCGCGCTAATCTGGCGTGTCAATATCACTACGTTTTTGCACGTGGAAGGTGAGCGATTACCCCCCGCGGGTTAGGGGGAAGAATTTACCCGATGCTCCCCATGTCGTAAGAGGCGACTAACGGATTTTGTTTCTCCTTTTACCCTTGTTAAGTGTTTCTTGTATAGAATATTATATAGTCAATTTTTGTACAGAATTTAGTCAAGCAGTATGTAAGAAATGTTAAGTCCTTTGTACTGGAAACTTGAATTCTCCCAGTTAGGTAATATATTGTACTACGTTGCAAGCCCTTGGAGCAAATTTTTGATTAGTGCTTTTGTGAACAAGAAACAATTGACAAGTGGCTCTATCCCATCTTCCCCCTTTCCCCGTCGCGAAATAACCCTTCGTGGTTGAAAACGACGTTAAACACCAAATTAAGAAAGAAAGGTGAGCGATTTCCTTCACGCGGGGATTGACGAAGCTGTACTGTCTGTGTTGACAGTCTAAAAATAGCCTAAGTCCTGGAGAACTGTTGCTAAACATAGCAATAAACTTTATAAAGAATTAATTATTTCTCGTAATTGGTAAGGACTTCAAACCTAAAACTTTGCAGGAAGCTTAATTTATACATCCCCGCAACGATGGGAAAAGCCCTGGAAGTAATTAAAATTATTAAATAGGACTATGTCAGCCTTTAAAGTATGGGGAAAGACTGTTCTCAAGAAGACACATTGATAAGTTGCAGACTCCCCGAACTTGGAAGACTTTCTAAGATATTGAGGGATACGTCTGGAATGATAATTAGTACTATCAACCAGGCTATAGCATGGTTACACTTGGTCACAAACAGGAGTGTACTCCGAATGATATGGTTTTTGGAGACAGTCAATGTTTTTAAATTGCTATATGTGTGTGTTACAATATTGGTTGAAAATAACAATAATGAATGAAAACAGGATACCAAGAAAAGCGTATAATATGCTCTTGAAGTTGGATGAAAAGGATTAAACAAATTGGGCCACCAATGTTCACCTGGGTTTGTATAGATTTGGATTTGTATGGGAAAACCCAGGAGTTCAGTCAATCCCTGTATTTGTTCAAACATGTATGCAATGGTTAATTGATTGCAATGTCAAAATTGATCCAGCCGCAAGACCCTTGCAAGTTTTCGAATGGGATTAGCAGTTACAGAGCCAAATAAGCACAGCCATGATAAAACTAAATTAACTACGGCATTTTTCTGTCCTTTTTGTAAAACATGTATTGAAAGTGATGTGCATTTTGTATTTGTATGCCTAGCGTATGAAGATTTGCGTGCAGAGTTGATTGCAGCAAAATAATACAGGATACCATGTATGTTTCGATTGTCAACACAATTGTACAGTCACAGAACCCTGCGCAGCTGCACATGTTAGAAAACTGGCCATTTTTTATTTGAAAGCCAAAAACACAAAAAGAAGTTGTATTTGGTTAAGTTGATGGTATTGTAATACGTTTTGTCCAGGAAAACTATGTCAGTTTATTACATGACAACATTTGTTTTATTGATCACACGTTCATATTTTTTGCAAGAGCGTATATATAGTTATCGTATGTTAAAAAGGTATGTGAATATGCGGATGATTGGGGAACAAATGCAGCGGACATGCATGTGAAATTCATGAAGAAGTGTCAGATATGCATGCACATGTGACTAACCCAGTACCCCCCGTGGGTTAGGGGGAGTCCCATATTGGTTGGGACTAGAAAGAATTTACCCGATGCTACCCTGCATGTCGTAAGAGGCGACTAACGGTTCTTCTCTTCTTTTGTCTTATTTCTGCCTTACCAGTCCTTTCACCTATATTTCCTTCCAAGAAAACTCTCCCTACTATTCCCTGCAGTTTTCCAATTCTTTTCTTGTTGTCTTATTTCTACCTGACTGGATCCATCACCTTTATTTCACTTACCAAAAGTCTTCTTTTCCACATCCTTATTTCTCTGCACCCCGCATGTCGTATGAGGCGACTAACGGATTCTGTTTCTCCTTTAACCCTTGTTGAGTGGTTCTTGTATAGAATATAGTCAATGTTTGTAAAGATTTTAGTCAAGCAGTATGTAAGAAATGTTTAGTCCTTTGTACTGGAAACTTGCATTCTCCCAGTAAGGTCATATATTGTACTACGTTGCAAGCTCCTGGAGCAATTTTTTTGATTAGTGCTTTTGTGAACAAGAAACACTTAACAAGTGGCTCTATCCCATCTCCCCCCTTTCCCCTATCCCATCTCCCCCTTTCCCTCGTCGCGATATAACCTTCGTGGTTGAAAACGACGTTAAACACCAAATAAATAAAGAAAGAAAGACTAACCCAGTATCAAGTATGCCTGTGTGCCGAATATTTTCATATGAATTTCTGTTTGTTAATGTTATGGTGTATCACCCTATTTATGGGCTGAGGAATAAGTATTCTTGAGTCCTGAATACCTGAGGCATGTACATATATACTTTTATGCAGTATATGCTTTTGTTTTCTTCCAAGACAAATTACCAGAAGGAATGTCACTAGTTTTCGTATACTGTTTGAATTCCATGGACCATTTTCACCAAAGGGATTACTGAATAATCTCATGTCTGTTGTAAATTTTGGCCCATGACTTGTGGAGATATTACAATTTGGTGAAAATTAGGCTCGTTTTATGTAAAATATGCTGATTATTTGTTATTTTAGTTTCATCATTTTTCATAAATGTGCTTGGTTAATGTTTCAAATTAAATTTGCTGTTGTAGTTCATTCGGTGTTTTGCTCACAAAAAGTGTTTTGTCAGTTAACATTGATTTAAATAAAATTGGCTGACTAAACTTGATCCATTTGTCTTGAGTGTTTGCATCCATGTCTATAATAGGAGCGTTACAGACTTCACAAATAATGCTACAAATTGCGGATTAGCCAATGGACGAATGAATGTTCTGTTGAATGTTGAATACTGTACAGAACGCATGACCTTTTTTTTTTTTTTTTTAATAGTGGTGAGGCCCTCTACCACCAAAACGAATGTTTAGTCCAAGGCCGAATGCATTAATATGCCTGTGGCTAAATGGCTTTTAGCCATTGGTTAGACATTTATTTGTAACCATAGGCTAAGAAATTCCATTTTCGGACATAGGCTCATTCCTGAACATCACAATTCGTATTTGGTGTGGCGGCAAATTTAATGTGTCCAGGCTTATTATGACTTTCCACAATTGACGATGAGTTACTGATATCGAAACGCACACACACACACAAGAAACAGGGGCGGATCACAGCATGGTTAAGAGGGGGGGGGGGGGGGGGTTCAAATGTCTTTTAGGGAGAGTTCGACAACGCGAAACAGTTAATTGAGGACGCGAAGTGTTTAAACCATCTAGGGGGGTCTGGGGGCATGCCCCCTCCCCCCCCGGAATTCCTCTAATACACCTTCCAAAAAGTATATTTAGGAAGACAAATTTGGATCAAAACAAGGACAATTGACCAATCTGGTGTAACCTGAGACAGCAAATTGCCGACCTACTTTCTAAAACTGTCACTTAAAAGACAAAGGCCTGCTCCTATAGGGTCTGGGGGCATGCCCCCCCGGAACAGTTTTGATATAAATCAAGGAAAATGGAGCAATCTGGTGCAACCTGAGCCATCAGTTTTTCTTTGTTGACTCACATGCGAAGCAAAAGTGAGTCTATGTACTCACCCGAGTCGTCCGTCCGTCCGTCCGTCCGTCCGTCCGGACGTCCGTCCGTCCGTCCGGAAAACTTTAACGTTGGATATTTCTTGGACACTATTCAGTCTATCAGTACCAAATTTGGCAAGATGGTGTATGATGACAAGGCCCCAAAAAACATACATAGCATCTTGACCTTGCTTCAAGGTCAAGGTCGCAGGGGCCATAAATGTTGCCTAAAAAACAGCTATTTTTTACATTTTTCCCATTTTCTCTGAAGTTTTTGAGATTCAATACCTCACCTATATATGATATATAGGGCAAAGTAAGCCCCATCTTTTGATACCAGTTTGGTTTACCTTGCTTCAAGGTCAAGGTCACAGGAGCTCTTCAAAGTTGGATTGTATACATATTTTGAAGTGACCTTGACCCTGAACTATGGAAGATAACTGTTTCAAACTTAAAAATTATGTGGGGCACATGTTATGCTTTCATCATGAGACACATTCGGTCACATATGATCAAGGTCAAGGTCACTTTGACCCTTATGAAATGTGACCAAAATAAGGTAGTGAACCACTAAAAGTGACCATATCTCATGGTAGAAAGAGCCAATAAGCACCATTGTACTTCCTATGTCTTGAATTAACAGCTTTGTGTTGCATGACCTTGGATGACCTTGGCCTTGGGTCAAGGTCACATGTATTTTGGTAGGAAAAATGTGTAAAGCATGTGAGTCGTATCACGGGGGATAACCGGTCAAATGCCGAACAGAAGCCGAATGCCGCTCATGACACGTGTGAAGGCAAGTTTTGTCTGTTTTCTAGGTATTGTTTGATTTATGTCGGGATTTAAGGTAAGCTACTGATTCAGCGATGACTAAATTTGTTTCTCGATGCATAAAAAGTCAGGGAGCGATTGATATTTGCCCGTAAATATCCTTCAAAGCTGAAAATGTCCGCGATCGAGCACCGGAAATGGCTGTTCGATGGGTTTTGCAAGTAGAAATGTGCTTTATTTCACCAAATCAGCTCGTATTTGGTGTGGGTACGGGATTCTAGAGGACGAAGGAGTCATAAGAGGTGCTAAGAAGTGCTATTTGGGAGTAGAATAAATCTTCCGAGACAGTAGACAAGAGAAGGTCATATTTGAGAGAGGAGCGCGTAGGCCGATTGTCTTTCCGACAAGCGAATGATACAGCAGATTAATCATTCGTTTTGACCAGAAACCTATAGTCTCTAGTTTTTATGAATGAGTTTTTTAATTAAAACAATCACGAGAACTCTCTCGCTTAGCCTAATGGCTGTTCGATGGGTTTCGCAAGTAGAAATGTGCTTTATTTCACCAAATCAGCTCGTATTTGACATCGGTTTGGTATATATATATTTTTTTTTTTTTCTAATCCTACCGCGAACTGGATAGCAGACGCGGCACGACTGTTGCACCACACTTTGAAGGGGATATAGCTCAGTTGGTAGCGCGCTGGATTTGTATTCAGTTGGCCGCTGTCAGCGTGAGTTCGATCCCAGGTTCGGCGGAAATTTATTTCAGAGTCAAATTTGTGTGCAGACTCTCTTCGGTGTCCGAACTCCCCCCCCCCCCCCCCCCCCCCCGTGTACACTACATTGGGTGTGCACGTTAAAGATCCAACGATTGACAAAAGGGTCTTTCCTGGCAAAAATTGCTTAGGCACAGTTAATAATTGTCTACCTATACCCGTGTGACTTGGAATAATAGGCCGTGAAAGGTAAATATGCGCCGAAATGGCTGCAATTACTGGCCGTATACAATTTCATCTCACACGGCATCACTGCAGAGCGCCTAGAACTGTACCCACGGAATATGCGCGATATAAGCCTCATTGATTGATTGATTGAA
>NW_027129698.1:12500-22500 GCF_037325665.1 Littorina saxatilis | reverse complement strand
TGTGTGTGTGTGTGTGTGTGTGTCTGTGTGTGTGTGTGTGCGTGTAGAGCGATTCAGAGAAAACTACTGGACCGATCTTCATGAAACTTGACATGAGAGATCCTGAGTATGGTATCTCCAGACATTTTTTTCATTTTTTTTATAAATAGCTTTGATGACGTCATATCCGGCTTTTCGTGAAAGTTGAGGCGGTACTGTCACGCTCTCATTTTTCAACCAAATTGGTTGAAATTTTGGTCAAGCAATCTTCGATGAAGCTCGGACTTTGGTATTGCATTTCAGCTTGGAGGCTTAAACATTAATCAATGAGTTAGCTCATAAAAGTTGTCATTAAAATCGATTTTTTGCATACAGATTTAAAATTGATGGCATCGTATTCTTCATCATATTCTAAATCTATAAATATATACATATGTCATGTTTACTCTTAAAATGTGATCACAATTAACGAAAATAAATTAGTCTTACGATACACATTTAAGAAATCGATCCAAAAATAATTTCATCATATTCTTTATCATTTCCTGATTCCAAAAACATGTAGATATGAAAGGTTGTATTCAAAACAAGCATTGACAGTTAACAAGAATACAGAAAAGCGCGCTTTACTGCTCAGCACAATACGCTACCGCGCTATTCTGGCGTGTTAATTTCAGTGCGTTTTGCACGTGGAAGGTGAGCGATTTCCTTCTCGCGGGGATTGACGAAGCTGTACTGTCTTGGCGAAAAACTACAGTGCGTTCAGTTTCATTCCGTGAGTTCGACAGCTTGACTAAATGTTGTAATTTCGTCTTACGCGACTTGTTTTCACTTTTGGCAGCGTTCACCCTAAATTTGCCGCCTAAAACGGACTTGTTTCTGTCCACAGCGAAAGCTTTTATCGCACAAAAATTGCTATATATGACAGCTAAGTCCGTATTTGTTACATTTTAGCAGTGTTGACCCAGAGTTTCTACTGCAAACAAACAATAATAGCAACATTTCAAAGTATGTGCGTGTCCCCTAATATGGACCACCTTCAACAAATCGAAGAAAATAAAAGCTAAAGGCTATTTTCATTAATTCACTAAGAAGCTTGCTGGAAATAACCTATAACTAGCCCTCGAGATTTCAAAAAAAATATAACAAAAAGTCTTCTTTTCGTGGAAGTTGATAATTTCACTTATTTTCACTCTGTTTTTGATCAGCTTCTTTAGTTTCCTGGCGTGCTTCAAATATGCTCTGATCAACCCAAAACAGATCAATCTAAACCATATTTGAATTAGTCTGACTTGTACACTAAGTTGTATCATGTTATTTTGAAGTACAGTGGACTTTTTACAGTGATTCGTAAAGGCCGCCTCACTGGTCCATATTAGGCGCCCAGGCTCCTAATATGGACCATTTGTGATTTTTTCTGTATTTAATTTTTGCTGAATGTCTATCAAAGTTATTTCACTCTAATTAGGCCTAACGATTAACCTAAGAGAGAAGGACTACCAAACACAAAATAAAACTTCTTCGCAAGAAAACAAGCTAGTTATCAGCATGAAACAAAAAGTGGTCCATATTAGGAGCCCTTCCCCTATCATGTCTAGACGGCGTTACCTCATTTCGCCACGTGCAGCGACGTCATTTACCTAAGATCATAATTATACAGCGGATGCATGGAACGCGACATTGTGGCGTGCTGAAAGTCTCTAGAAAGGGTCATTTGCTCGTTAAGGGAAGGAAGAAATGAAAAGATGTTTTGCTTTCTGACAGTACATCAAAGAGGCAATATCAACAGATAAGTGACCATCTATCATGGTCATTTGGAATTGTCTCTTTTGCATCTTGTTCGTCCGCCTCAGACGTGTGTGTGTGTGTGTGTGTGTGTGTGTGTGTGTGTGTGTGTGTGTGTGTGTGTGTGTGTGTGTGTGTGTGTGCGTGTGCGTGTGTATGTGTGCACAAAACCAAACAAACAAGCAGTTCGAGTCCGGGAGAATGTTCACTTTTATTGTGGTTTTTGTTTTGTTTTACAAAGATCAGCTTTTGAGAGCATTAGATATAACGCACGCACATATCAGAGGACGTTTTAGTGATGTCTTCGGTTCGTATACATGTTTAAAAAAAATAATAAAAAGTTCCATCAGCTTGCCTTTCGTGTTTGTTAGTTTGAATTGTGGTTGCTCGTAAATGTTATTTGTGGAATCTCGATATTGTTTTTGTAAGAGAAAAATGCCCTCCGTCTTCATAAATCATCTCGTGAATTGTGTGTCGTATCGCCTTCAGTTGAGAGAAGTGCGAATACTTTGTCTTGCCGTCTGTCTGTCTGTGTTAATGTCTCTGTCTGTCTGTCTGTCTGTCTGTCTGTCTGTCTGTCTGTCTCTCTCTCTCTCTCTCTCTCTCTCTCTCTCTCTCTCTCTCTCTCACAAGTGATAACATTGTGGACAGTAGGCATACTTCGCCATGCGGTCTATTTTTAGCCACCCCCGAGTTCATGCCTCCGTCACAACATGACGGTACACATTCCTGTGTTGACACGCCACGCTCTGCACGTGAGACAGACCCACCGCCTGCCATTGACACTAGGAGAGGAACATGTAAACAATAAAGACGACACCATGTGTTTGGGCGCAAGTGGTTGGCAGACCAAAGACTGTTCGCATGACAGTGCGGTAAATCAGACAGACGACAACAGCGAGAGTCTGGCACACATGGAAAAGATAACGTCTGAAAGAGGTATTGACATCAGACACATCAAGCTGCTGGTTAGTGAACTGAGAGACCGCCGTAAACAAAGACTTCTCCGCGATAGAAGAAGAAATGAATCTTTTGATACTGTTGTACTTGAAAAACATATTGGCACTCAGAGTTTGTACTGCAAAAGTGATGATGTTGTGCTCATGTATGATTTCAAAACAGATCGTAAACGCTGGTTCTTCGATCAGTCAGACAGCATGACCAAGCTTCAGAAACAGGCCATGTCGTGTCTTCGGACATTGCCCCCGATCAGCAAAGATCGGTACGCTGAGTTGTACAAAGAAGAACTGGAAGAAGATCTGAGAATAGTGTCTCGAGTAGTCCGCTTTTACTTAGGATGAACAGTTTCAAACACCGTGGGTTTTTTTGTTCATTCTTGGACTGTCTAATGCTGAAAAGGGCCGTCACGCACGTTTTATTGACTTACAATATCTGTCACCACACGGAAGAAAACAACAGACTGAAGGACTGATCAAATCATGATGTTATTGATGCATGGTATTGGTGTGCAGTGTAAGTCAAGGTATCCCTGACTCTGACAAATGCAGTGGACTCTCTATCGGACTTCCAGTAGCGAGAACTTTGCGCGATCGTGCATGCTTCGGTATATAGAAAGCTTTGTACTTCGACATCCCAACCCCACAACACCCTTTCACTACAAACATGTGTTTTCGTGAATAAAACATTCTGATTCTGATTCTGATTCTCTCTCTCTCTCTCTCTCTCTCTCTCTCTCTCTCTCTCTCTCTCTCTCTCTCTCTCTCTCTCTCTCTCTCTCTCTCTCTCTCTCTTCTTTACTGCAGACTTACGAAAGCCGCGTAACTTGACCAATGACCTACTTGCATCCCTGGTCAGCGGACAACAGATGACACTGTCCAGAGAGGACGTCCTTCGTCTCAGTCACTCATTTCCATAATGGCGTGTCGTCTGCTTTTAGAAGACTCCAATGCTTTAAATTCTAAACGCCTTTCTTTCTGTCTGTCTGTCTCTCTCTCTCTCTCTCTCTCTCTCTCTGTGTCTGTGTCTGTGTCTCTGTCTCTCTCTCTCTCTGTCTCTCTCTGTCTGTCTCTCTCTCTCTGTCTCTCTCTCTCTGTCTCTCTCTCTCTCTCTCTATCTCTCTCTCTGTCTGTCTTCCCTGCTCTCTGTCCAAATCTATCCTTGTTCCCTCCGTCAAAGCCCCACTCTCGTTTTACGGTAAAGAAGCCAGTGTAACTTGACCAATGACCTACTCGCGTCCCTGGTCAGCGGAAGACAGATGACACTGAGAAGGAGGTTCTCCGTGTCGGTCACTCATTTTGCTAATAGTGTGTCTGCTCCAAAGTAGTAGACAGGTGTACTCTGCAGTCTCTTTGACTGTCAGTTTTTACACCCCCGGTATAGGGGTGTGTATAGGATTCGGTCGATGTGTTTGTTTGTTTGTGTGTTTGTGTTCGCATATAGATCTCAAGAATGAACGGACCGATCGTCACCAAACTTGGTGAACAGGTTCTATACATTCCTGAGACGGTCCTTACAAAAATTGGGACCAGTCAAACACACGGTTAGGGAGTTATTGGTGGATTAAGATTCTACAAGGACTTATAGAGGGAAATATTAATGGTCAAAGGGAAATAACCTTCTCAGTTGGTGGCAGTGAGAATGGTAAGGACGGGGGTGTTTTTCCTACCTCGGAGGAATTTCTTGTTTTTCTGTGGGTTTAGCTGTTTGTCCTTCTCTTACTCCTCCCCTCCCTGTCATTCTCGCTCGCTCTCTCTCTCTCCCTGTCTGTTTCTCTCTTTCTCTGTCATTTTGCTAATAGTATGTCGTCTTTTAGTAGACACGTGCACTCTGCAGTCTATTTGTCTGTTAGTTTGTCTGTCTGCTTACTGGTTTGTCCGTCTCTTACCCACCCCTCTCTCTCCCACTCTCTCTCTCCTCCACCCCCTCTCTCTCTCTCTCTCTCTCTCTCAGTCTCTCTCTCTCTCTCACTCACTCTTCTGTGCTTCCCCTGTCTCTCTCTCTCTCTCTCTCTCTCTCTCTCTCTCTCTCTCTCTCTCTCTCCCTCTCTCGCTCTCTCTCTCTCTCTCTCTCTCACTCTTCTGTGCTTCCCCTGTCTCTCTCTCTCTCTCTCTCTCTCTCTCTCTCTCTCTCTCTCCCTCCCTCCCTCTCTCAGTCTCTCGCTCTCTCTCTCTCTCTCACTCTTCTGTGCTTCTCCTGTCTCTCTCTCAAACTTACCCCCTTTCCCTTCCTCCTCACTGCATACCCCTCCACTCTCCCGAGACCCACCCCCCACACACACACACACACACACACACACACACACATAACCACCCGATCCTCAGTAAATGCAACTCCAAATACACTTTCAGCTCAATCTACCCTATTCACAGAACTGGTCGAACAAGTAACGGGCTTGTGACATCTCGTCAATACAGCCGACCAATAGACTCCGGAAACGATCCCCGGGCCGTCTGATACTATGGACCTTTTCTCGAGCGAAAAGCCAATCAGCCATCTAATCGAGCGAACATCCTGTTTAGGATACAATGTGGCTGGGAGCGATTCAAGGTATTTACTAGTATTGGAAGCTTTAAGCTCCGTGCGGTTTACCGTTGCTCTTCTCATGTAGGCCATCATATTGACAAACTAACAGACTATGTTTTAGCAGCTGGTTATATTACCGGAATACACATCTAGTATGTTTTAGTAGTTTTAGTCGTTCTTTAACCACTGTGATGTGTTGGAAGAGTTTATTTTTATGTGCTGTTTTAGAGGTACATTTCATCAGTATGGAACATGTTCAGTTCTTACAGTAGTTGATAGTGGGGGGGGGGGGGATCCTATCTTATTCTGCGTACTTTTATTGTGGTTCCGATAGCTCTTAGAGTTTCATAGTTCTCACCATGTCTGTATAGTGTATGTATTAGTTACTGTGATACCAAATTGTCTTACCCATGTATGTATATATGACTAGAGGAATACCCGGCTTCGCCGGGGTGAATCGCGAGACAGAGACAGACAGCGTGGCGGTTCATCACAATCACCTCTGCAAGCGAAGTCCTGTCAAACGGGATTGAGCATTTTAGAGCTTATTTCTTAGCCCTATATTATCTGTTGTGGCTTCTCAAATGCCAGAACATACAGACAGACGAAAGCCGCTAGACCCCATCACAAACAGAACTCTACAATCAACAGGTTTTTTCCCACACACACACACACAAACACACACACAGAGAAGCCGTATATATATATATGTATATCTATATCTATAAATATATAGAGATAGGTGAGAGTGTATTTTTTGCGTGGCTATAAATTGATTCGACCTTTTCACTTTGACAGTAAGAACAACTTACGGGTGCAAGGGAAGCGTTCTGGACAGCGCAGTGACATTCTAAAAATAGTACCTCAGAAACGGGAATTTGGGGTGAACGGCGCGACAGAGACAGACAGCGTGGCGGTTCACCACAATCACCTTTGAAAGGCGAAGTCCTGTCAAACGGGATTGAGAATTTTTGAGCTTATTTCTTAGCCCTATATCATCTGCTGTGGCTTCTCACATGCCAGAACATACAGACAGACAAAAGCCGCTAGACCCCATCACAAACAGAACTCTATAATACATAGGTTTTTGCCCACACACACACACAAACACACACACACACAGAGAAGCCGTATATATATATGCATATCTGTATCTATAAATATATAGAGATAGGTGAGAGTGTATTTTTCGCGTGGCTATAAATTGATTCGACCTTTTCACTTTGACAGTAAGAACAACTTACGGGTGCAAGGGAAGCGTTGTGGACAGCGCAGTGGACAGCGCAGTGACATTCTAAAAATAGTAATAGTAAGTTACAAACGGGAAAGCCACACGAAGGAAGGGAGATAAACGCCAAACACTGGAGAAGATAAGGAAGAGTTACTTATAATGGTGAAATGAACACAAAAACCCAAATCAGTTCAGCGCTGCGCGCTGAGAGCACGTGTTGAAATATCTCATCGATGATATTGTGTCCGGGGTGTAGCTGAATACGGTGTCCAAATTTGAAAAAGATCCACCGAGAACTTTGGCGTTGTGATGTGGTGTAGCGGCTATGGTGTGTCGGTATGGGGGCCCGGGTAGCTGAGGTGGAACCAAAATAGCTGAGGTGGAACCAAAATCGGTTCAGCGCTGCGCGCTGAGAGCACGTGTTGAAATATCTCATCGATGAGGTTGTGTCCGGGGTCTCTCTGAATAAGCCCACCAAATTTGAAGCAGATCCATCGAGAACTTTGGCCGTGCATCGCGCACAGACAGACACACACACAGACACACAGACACTAGTCGTATATATATATAGATGCTATGCGCCAGTAATGTATGCATGCTATTTATTTTTGTTTTTATCACACAGCAAGCTGCTTTCCTCGTGTATTTTTTATGTTCATTCATGTATTGTACACTTGGCAATAAATTATCTATCTATCTATCTATTGTCAGTCGACCATAGCCTAGGCCCGCCCGGACTTATACACGGGATATGAGCACCCTCCCACTTGAGCACCTACGGCAACAATCAACAGCCAGCAGTTACATGTGTAGAGCGCGACTTGTTGTTGTTGGTGTTGGTTGTGTTGTTGTTGTTGTTGTTGTTGTTGTTGTTGTTGTTGTTGCTGTAGTTGTTGTTGCGGCGGAAGTTATTTCGCACATCGACCAAGGTGCAAGCCCGACATTTTATTCAACAAACGATTTGTAACATTTCCATGCTTGTGAGTCCTTCTCGACAAGCTATCACTATCCGCCCTCCTACTAAATAAACTCTCTTCTCCTTCTCTCCCCAACCTCATATCCTCACCCCTCTCTGTCAGTGCTGTGGCAAATATTTGGCGAACAGTTTCTCTCTTCCCACATCGTGAATCTCTCATGACAAGACAAATTGTTGCCCGCGCTCATGGCTCATCACAGAGGCCCCTAAACCAGGAAAGGCTGATACCCAATAGAGTCGACATGGATTCCTGTCTGATGCGATAAGACCCCCCCCCCCCAACCTCTCCCCCTCACCCCCCCACACACTGCTTCTCCTCCCTGTCGTTCAAGCCAAAGGGCCCAAGTGAGAGAGAATACGATTACGAACATAGAGAATACTACATGGCTTGCTGTGTCGTACCAGATTTACACGAGTTGTTTTTTTTAAATTTTGAACTGCGAGAGAAAGCGAGCTGTTCACTATTTGAAAAAGCAACGAGTGTAAATCTGGTACGAAACAGTGCAGCAAGCCATGTAGTATTCTGTTTATCCTACATACTGTACTTACGTGTATTTTACTGAAAATGTCCAGCAGTCGGGGCAGCTAAATTGAAGACGCTTGTTTTGGAACCTCGATCTCTTCTAAAGCCTCGTGCAATCTATTACGTCAAAGCAAAGAAACGTCACTCTGAAAGTGTGGCGTGACGTGTTAGTTAAAAAAATTCATCGAGGGTAATTAGCGAGCGCATTTTTTTTTCTATAATGACGTTTGTCTCGGTGACTTTGGCATCATGAGCAGTGGAAAAACAGGTCCCTGCCAGACTTGCTTGACATGACCTCATTTACATGATACACACACGTGTGATTTGAACGATTATTATCTCACGGGTGTCTCTCTCACGTATGTAGGATAAATGTAATTATCCTACATACGTGAGAGAGATACCCGTGAGTGTGTATATCACGTAAATGAGGTCATGTCAAGCAAGTTTGGCAGGGACCTGTTTTTTCACTGCTTATGATGCCAAAGTCACCGAGACAAACGTCATTATAGAAACAAAACTTGCGCTCGCTAATTACCCTCGATGAATCTTTAGAACTAACACGTCACGCCACACTTTCAGAGTGACGTTTCTTTGCTTTGACGTAATAGATTGCACGAGGCTTTAGAAGAGATCGAGGTTCCAAAACAAGCGTCTTCAAGTTAGCTGCCTCGACTGCAGGACATTTTCAGTAAAATACACGTAAGTACAGTATGTAGGATAAACACGTTGCTTTTTCAAATAGTGAACAGCTCGCTTTCGCTCGCAGTTCAATATTTAAAAAAACAACTCGTGTAAATCTGGTACGACACAGCAAGCCATGTAGTATTCTCTATTTGCCATAGGCCATCGGCCCCTTGCAATGGGGAGGGAAGGGACGGAAGAGGTATCCGTATACAGCTCAATGTGAAACGCGAGAAAACGATGAACACATTTAGCTGGATTCGCGTTATAGACCCTATCGGTATTCCAAGCTCTCGTAATCTCTCGCAAACTTCAGAGCATAGCAAAGCATGCGGTACAGCGATCTCGTGCGAGCTGCACAAGCCAAGGTTCGAAGTTCTCGCGATGTTCAAAGTATAACAAAGAGCGTGTCTCGCGAGAGCTGCTCAGATACCGAAAAGGTCTATTGGATGTCCAATGCCGAGTCTTTCTTTTCACTGCACTCTGCTTAATGTCATGTTTGTATCATGTATAATTATGCCATCTTCAGAGAGAGAGGGAGAGAGAGAGAGAGAGAGAGAGAGAGAGAGAGAGAGAGAGAGAGAGAGAGAGAGAGAGAGAGAGAGAGAAAGACAGAGAGAGAGACAGAGAGAGAGAGAGACAGAGACAGAGAGAGAGAGAGAGACAGAGAGAGAGAGACAGAGAGAGAGAGAGACAGACAGACAGAGAGAGAGACATAGATACAGAGAGACAGAGACAGTGAGAAAGAGAGAGAGAGAGAGAGAGGCAGACAGTTAGACAGATAGACAGACAGACAGATAGAAAGACAGGGATAGGGATAGGGATAAAGAGAGACAGAGACTGAGACAAACAGACAGAGATCGAGTAAATCAGAAAGATGGAGAGATATACAAGTCGCGTAAGGCGAAAATACAACATTTAGTCAAGCTCAGTCGAACTCACAGAATGAAACTGAACACATTGCATTTTTTACGCAAGACCGTACACTTGTAGCATCGTCTGTCCACCGCTCGCGGTAGCGGTTGCGCCGAGGAGGATAGCACGCTTTTCTATATCTCTATTCTTGTTAACTTTCTGAACGTGTTTTTAATCCAAACATATCATATCTATATGTTTTTGGAATCAGGAACCGACAAGGAATAAGATGAAATTGTTTTTAAATCCATTTCGGAAATTTAATTTTAATCATAATTTTTATATTTTTAATTTTCAGAGCTTGTTTTTAATCCGAATATAACATATTTATATGTTTTTGGAATCAGAAAATGATGAAGAATAAGATAAACGTAGTTTTGGATCGTTTTATAAAAAAATAATTTTAATTACAATTTTCAGTTTT
>NW_027129698.1:0-7500 GCF_037325665.1 Littorina saxatilis | reverse complement strand
AGAATCAACAACTTTTTAGAAAAAAAGAATATTTTGATAAAAGAACAAGCTGGGTTTCGAAAAGGATACCGAACGATGGATCAAATATTCATTCTGAAGAAAATTGTAGACGATATTATCAATACTAAAAATGGTAGATTATATGGATGTTTCGTAGATTTTCAAAAAGCTTTTGATAACGTTTGGCATGATGCACTTTTACTTAAGATATACAAAACTGGCATAAGAGGTAAATGCTACAATATAATCAAAAACATGTATATTAATACAAAGATATGCACACAAATGCAAGGTGGATATTCACCAGATGTATTGGTTAAAAAAGGAGTACATCAAGGAAATACATTAAGCCCAACTCTTTTTAATATTTTCATTAATGATATAACAGATGGAATGCCTGACGTTGATTCGCCATACATTAACCAGAATACAAAAATATCGTGTCTACTGTATGCAGATGATCTAGTACTTCTTTCAAAATCAAAAATAGGATTACAAAATAAGTTAGATTATCTAAATAACTATTGCGTACAGTGGGGTTTGAAAATTAACATAGAAAAAACAAAAATTATAGTATTTTGTCATATAAATCCAAAAATGCACACAATATTTAAATGTGGAACTGATGTAATCAAAGTAACAGATCAATATAAATATTTAGGGGTCATATTCAACAAGAATGGAAATTTTGATACAGCTCAAGATCATTTAAGTAAACAAGGTAATAAAGCAGCACATTCCCTCCGCAGAATTTTCAGCAATCAAAACGTGCAAATAGACACAATGATACATTTATTTGATTCACTTGTAAATCCGATATTAACATATGGCGCTGAAATCTGGTATCCGTTTACGTTTAATAATAAAATAAAACAAACAAATACTGATCATTTCTTTGGATCATGTTTATCTAGCAAAACTCCTCATGAATTTGTTCATATCAAATTTTGTCGATTCCTTCTTGGAGTTCATAGAAAAGCTATGTGGATACCTGTACTGGGGGAATTAGGAAGGTTCCCTTTAGAATTAAAAATGTTATCACAAACAATAGCATTCTGGGCGCATATTCTAGACTCCAAACAAGATTCGTATATACATCAATTATATGACTCAATGTTGCTCCATCCGACAGAAACGCCATGGCTACAATTTGTTAGACAATCTCTTTGTAACTTAGGTTTTAGTCACGTTTGGCATAACCAATCTACATTAAATGTACACAAATTAAAGTTTGCCATTGACAAAAAACAACAAGAGGAATATATAAGATACTGGACAAAAGAAAAATCAGATACATATTCCAGACTTAAGTTTTATTCTATGATCAGTAAATCTTACGAAATGCAGTCATACTTAATACAAATTAAGAATAATAAACACAGAAAGATGTTAAGCAGATTAAGGACTAGCACACATTGTCTAAAAATTGAAAGTGGAAGACATCAGAATATCCCTAAAGAAAATCGTCTTTGTATTGAATGCAATGTCATAGAAGATGAAATACATTTTCTAGATAAATGCAATAAATATGTTAAATTAAGGGATGAATTTAAAGAAGATGCTTCACATATCGATATGAAATATGCTAACAAAAATCCAAGTAACTTATTTTTAGAAGACGAAGTTCAAGTTCGTCTTGGCAAATTTGTTACGGATTGTTTTAGCATTGTATAATGCATTATTATTATTTGTTGTTTGTTGTGTCAATAACTTTACTGGTTCATGACAATAAACATTATTCTATTCTATATTCTATTCACACACACACACACACACACACACACACACACACACACACACACACACACACACACACACACACACACACACACACACACATACACCACGACCCTCGTCTCGATTCCCCCTCTATGTTAAAACATTTAGTCAAAACTTGACAAAATGTAAAAAGGAAAAACAAAAGTACGGTTGAAGCAGCCTGCATGCAACTGAGGTAAACAAACACACACAAAAAAGCCACTCAAAAATTGGACCCTCCACTCCCACGTTAAAATCATCCGGGAACCGACAGGAAACTTTTATTTTTCGACAAGCCCCCGGAATTCAAAACCATTCACTGTAGTCACTTAAGTTATTTTGGGGACAAATCTCCTTCAGACTTTAAATAAGCCGTTTTGAAGGGGTGACGTCCTACAAGTGAGTTGTTATTGAACATATAGAAAGCACGATTACACACACGCACACAAGCACGCACGCACGCACCCACACACACACACACACACACACACACACACACACACACCGAACCCAAAGACACAGAGACAGAAATATTTAAAACGAGCGAATCCTATACACACCCCTATACCGGGGGTGTAAATACACACAGAGACAGAGAGAGAGGCACAGCCAAAGAGAGCGTTGCACGAAAGGTCAAAAGAAGTGAATGAAATAAAGCCGGGCACCATTACCGTTCCCGCCGAGTGATCAATGACTTGCTACAGGATGTGTCGAAAGAGAATTGGAAATCAAAGCCTGGCTCGGCGTGGGGCGGAACTATCACACAGTAACAACAAACAACCTTCCGACGCTTTTCCCTCCCCATCCATTCTGCTTTCAAGTGCGTCAAAGAGTTTTTTTTTACTTGTTTCGGTTGCGCAACTTGATCTGTTTAAGGAACACACTTGTAGGCCTAAGGACTTCGTGTGGCTTAATGTGTGTGTGCGTGTGTGAGTGTGGGTGTGTGTGTGTGTGTGTCTGTGTGAGTGTGTGTGTGTGTTTGATTGTATCTGTTTGTTCGTGCGTGCTTACTGGTCACCCTCCTCCCCTACCCCGCTACTCATTGGGTCACTCAATCTCGCCCTCACAGACTCAAGTACGTAAAATCAATTCTCGTTGTTCTAAGTTAGACCAGGCATGTTTTATGATCAGTGCAGCTTATGTAGGCAGTTTCGAGAGCTGGTAAGGAGAGTTAATGATGATTGAGTTCCCCGGAATCGTGCAATTTTCAGCATGTGCAAGCATGAAAAACGCATACTTTCCACAAAAAAGACGAAAACAACAGACCCCCCCCCCCCCTTCCCCCTTTGTTTTTCGTCCCATTTTCTGACCTACGAAATAAGAAACGAAGGATCGAGGATGTGGAGAAACAGAAACAAAGGAGGAAGAGGATAAACAGGGTATACACACATATTGATAATTTGCTCTTACACTTTTACGTAATAAAACTACTGGAAGGGCGAGGGGGGGGGGGGGGGACCAGAGGGAGAAAGGAAATACAGAGAAGACAGAAATGTTGCTCTCTCTCTGTCTCTCCGTTTGTCTATGTCTACGTCTCTGTCTCTCTCTGTTTCTCTGTCTCTGTCTCTCACTCCCTCTCTTTTTTGTCACGGGAACTTGAACCGCTTTAAGAAGTTCAGCTCAAGAGCTGCTTTGCAGAGAAAAGCTTAACTTGGAAACTCCACCGCACGCTCAAAAGCATCATTAAAACAGGGGCGAGCCAGGAAACCGATATTGATTCTCAATCTTCAAACGCTGATTAATTACATCACTCCCCATTTTCACCTGACAGGCGACGACACTCAAACCCAGGCTGGGGCCGGTTTCAAGTGTTGCTGAACGGAAGTATCGGAGACAGGAAATTTCGCCATTCAATGTATGTCTCTGGCCATTCAAAATTAATCAAATGTTAGCTGCCAAGCAAGTAATTCATAAGTGACGCCAACTTGTCAGTGTTACCGGCCTTTTCAGGTCCTGATTTCTTCTTCTTCTTCTTTGTTCATGGGCTTAGACTCCCACGTTCACTCATGTTTTAGCACGAGTGGATGTGTACGTGTATGACCGTTTTTACCCCGCCATTCTGGCAGCATACGCCGATTTCCGGGGAGGCATGCTGGGTATTTTCGTGTTTCTATAACCCACCGAACTCTGACAGTCATGGATTACATAATATTTTTCCGTGCGCACTTGGTCTTGTACTTGCGTGTACACACGAAGGGGGTTAAGTCACTAGCAGGTCTGCACATAAGTTGACCTGGGAGATCGGAAAAATCTCCACTCTTAACCCACCAGGCGGCAGCGACCGGGATTCGAACTCACGACCTCCCGATTAGGAGGCCGACGTCTTACCACCAAGCCACTGCGCCCGTCCAGGTCCTGATTGAAAGTGTACTATTGTGTCAATTCCTTTTTTCTCAGCGTAAATGCGAGGTTTAAATAGATTTAACTTTTAGAATTGAAGTCTATGAACATGATTTTAGTGATGTATGTGTACTCTTCCAGGTCTTACATCCAAATACAAAGAGACTGCCAACGTTCCAAATTTCAGAATAAAAAAACCAAGAAAGGCAGGTTGTTGGAACGTTTGTTATTGACAAAACAATGCGCTACTGTCGCAAACAGATCGACCCAAGAGTCATTTAAATGCACAGACCCAAAATTAGTAACAAGAACTTAGCTTGATGGAATATTCGGTCGCATGCTTGGAAGTCACAAGCGAATGAATGATTATATGACGAAATAAATCATGTCAAGCAAGCGGCCGAATATTACATCAAGCTAAGTTCTTGTTACTAATTTTTTGTTTGTGCACTGAAAAGACCGTTGGGTCGATATATTTGTGACTGAAGCGTATTGTTTTGTCAATAAGACGTTCCAACAACTTACCTTCTTGTTTTTTGATTCTTCCAAGTCTTAATTTCAAAGTGTACTTTCGTGTCAGTCAATTGAAAATCAGAAGAAAAAAAATGACGCTCGAATAAAGTTAATACTACTTTTTTTGTATTTGGTATTAGGTAGGCTATATATGGGTGCGTCTCAGAAACTGATCCTTTTGTGTGTGCCATAATCAAATTAGCCCACAATTGAAACATACTGAATTTTAAATCATGATATTGGTATTTTTGAGAAGTAAAATGAATAAAGAAATAGTACAAACAAAATTGAGTATTTTGCATGATTATTATGAAGATTGTTTTGCGAAAGAAATGATTGGATGCGTGAAAAATGGAGGTCTGATCTGTGACATGAACCATCAACTAGTTTTGCACCTCACTACAAGAATCGTTTAGAATGTCCAAGGACTGCTATTCTTGTTATGTGTGTTTGGTTTAAGTGTACTTGACAGTTGGAATGTTATTTTGTCCACAGAATTGTTTTTTTAAACGAAATTAATCGCTTGAAAGTTTGCCATCACTGTCGTAACATAGGTTTCCGCACGCGTGCAACAGCAACAAGTCCTAAATTTGAACTTTAGAATTTGCATATTCATCTTCAACACGATCTAGACATGAAAGGGCATAGAACATCGCTAAGCTAAATGTTATTTAAGTATTATTTTCTCAAAATTGCATCTGCAAACTAAGTTGAAAGTTGCGCAATATGACATGCTTCTTCAAAATTCAGTTACGATGGTGAACGGTTTTGCAAATAATGTTCAGAGTTTTGAAGAAAGATTAGAACTATTTTGCGCGTAGTGACTTAGAGGTGCGGGTGACTACGCATGCGCAGTTACAGAGAGAAATAGTTCAGCTTCCAGCAGCGAAGAAAGATTTCGAGAATGTTTCCGAAGTCTGTGATTTTGTTACGACAGTGATCAACACCCCAGGTTCTTGAGAAAAGGTGAGTTTTTGCTGCTATGATATTCTATGAAGTGAAAAATTAGGCTAAACATTTGTTAATAATAGTTTTTCTTTCGATTTCACCTAGTCAAAACTTGACTAAATGTTTTAACATAGAGGGGGAATCGAAACGAGGGTCGTGGTGTATGTGTGTGTGTGTGTCTGTCTGTCTGTGCGTGTGTGTGTGTAGAGCGATTCAGACTAAACTACTTGACCGATCTTTATGAAATTTGACATGAGAGTTCCTGGGTATGATATCCCCGGACGTTTTTTTCTTTTTTTCGACAAATACTTTTGATGACGTCATATCCGGCTTTTTGTAAAAGTTGAGGCGGCACTGTCACACCCTCATTTTTCAATTAAATTGATTGACATTTTTGTAAAGCAATCTTCGACGAAGGCCGGACTTCGGTATTGCATTTCAGCTTGGTGGCTTAAAAATTAATTAATGACTTTGGCCATTAAAAATCTGAAAATTGTAATAATTTTTTTTTTTTTATATAAAACGATCCACATTTACGTTCATCTTATTTTACATCATTTCCTGATTCCAAAAACATATAAATATGTTATATTTGGATTAAAAACAAGCTCTGAAAATTAAAAATATAAAAAATTATGATCAAAATTAAATTTCCGAAATCCATTTAAAGGAACGGTAAGTGTCAATGTTTTCTTTAATTGTAAAAGTTGTATATTCAATGGAATGGTAAGTCTGAACAAAATAATTACTTTATTTTGTTTTTAGCCAGTGAATGTGGATGCATCAAAATCTTGATAGACATTAAACAAATTCATGTTAGTGAAACTAGTACACATATTGCATCAATCTTTGGTTGAAATCGCTGGTACTTGCATGTTTTAGGTGCAAGAGATTCGACCTGATGAACTGGTGGTACCGTTCCTTCGAAGGAAACCGGAGGGGAACTACTATTGCTTTCCAGGGATCGATGATATTTCCTTAGTCCCTGCATCTGATGCAACCATGATTCGTGACCCCACCTTCAATGCCAGGGGGCATTATTTCTTTTAAAATAAATTAATTAACTGCAAGTGGCAACTGTTCTATATGTAACCAATGCCTTTGGTTTATTGTCTTAACAATTGAATGAACCACTTTTGAACATTTGCATTCTTCATGTCAAACCTTATAATACATGTCTGGTTGTTCGTTTCCGAGTTACGTCGGTGATGAACTTTTCATTAATGTTTCTCTTTTTTGGGGCAAAGTTTGCTTGATTTTGTCCAGCTTTTTTTCTTTCTGTTCCTGTTTTAGTGTTTGGCATTTTACCTAAGAAGAATCTGGTTGCAAAATCAGCTTCCTTTAGTAAAGTTTGTGGGAAAAAGCATAACCGTTTCTTTGTTACAAAAGTGATGTTTCCATGTTACATCGGTGACCATTTTGCATTCTTTTGGGATAACTTTCTAACATTTTGTCTTAGAGCAACAAATCTTTGTATATATGCTATTGTGAAGGTTAAATGTCAATAAGACTGAATGAATGCCATGTATCAACATGTTCTGATCAGGATATCATTAATTAATTTTCATTTTTGTATTGAAATTTTGACGAATGCATGGAACATTGAAAAAAACATTATTTTGTTGTTTGCATGTAGTCATTTCATATTGAACTCTATAATGGCTTGTGATTCAACAATAATAACTGAATAAAAGTCGTTTTCAGCCTTATAAATGCAGTTGTTTTGTCTTTTATTGTTTCCATGTTACACGGGTGATTTTGCACACATGGTCCAAATAATGCTCAACATATGGCAAACTAAATGTTATATTTTTTCTTGTTTAAACTGAAAAGGTACACCCTGAGACGTGTGTAAATAGTATTATCAAAGTTTTCTGGGAAGATTTTACTTTTGGTGATAATGTCACAAACAGAGGACGAGATTCTGAGACGCACCCATAT
>NW_027129697.1:7500-31994 GCF_037325665.1 Littorina saxatilis | reverse complement strand
AGTGCTGGCGTGCTGTCTCCAGGTGTCTGTAGAGCTTGGTGCCCAGGCTGATGTCTTCTGGCCAGTAGTGCTGGCGTGCTGTCTCCAGGTGTCTGTAGAGCTTGGTGGCCAGGCTGGTGTCTTCTGGCCAGTAGTGCTAGCGTACTGTCTCCAGGTGTCTGTAGAGCTTGGTGGCCAGGCTGGTGTCTTCTGGCCAGTAGTGCTAGCGTACTGTCCTTGTGCAAGATTGTGCCTATTTTCTTTTTGCTGTAACCGTCGTGTGCCGAAACACTACGATCACCTCGGGAAGCGAAGTGCAATCAAACAGGATTGAAAATGTTAGGGCTAATTTCTTAGCCCTATAAAAACTGTTATGCAAACCCGAAGGTTTCCATGAACATACAGACAATCGGAAACCACCAGACCCCATCACAAACAGAACTCTACAATCCACAGGTGTTGACTTTAAAGGCCAACAACTCGGGTGCAGAGTCTGCTGTGAAAGGAGCGGTAGCCTCCCCTGTCACATTGCTCTAGATTTTTATCTACTTGTCAGAAAGGAATTTATAGGATGCTTACAGGGATACTAGTAAGGATATCAGCCTAAACGAAATTTGTCATATCATATTACGAGACAGAATGATGATTAAAATAGCCGAGCCCCAGTTTGTGACCAGATCAGTGACTTGCACACGCATTTTTGTGGCAGAGACGTTGAGGGGGTGGAGTGGGTGGGGGTGTGGAGGGGGGGTGGGTGTGTGTGGGTATGTGGGTGTGTGTGTGTGTGAGGGGTGTGTGTGTGCAGTACAGAAAAATGCTGAAACTTTCAAAAAAGCATGGTTAGACAATGTTCAAAATCTGCAATACATGGCACTACAAAATCAATCACAGTAACAATTCTTCGTCTTCTGCGTTCGTGGGCTGCGACTCCCACGCACACTCAAAGGCACGAGTTCGGTTTTACGTTCATGGCGTTTTTTCCCTGCCATCCGAGTCCGGGGGAACGTTACTAAACAGTTTGCATTGTCATGTAATAAACGTTTACAGAATAATCGCTTTTGTTTATTTTTTTTTAAATGTTTAATTCTTGCGTTGAGAACATTATCTTTCCATTGATGTTTAGGATTTTGCTTTGCTTTCTTTGTAAAGAAAAGTTCGTTTAGTATTTGTCACCGTGCTTGATATTTTTTTTTATATCGTCGCATGCCTCCTTTGACCGAACGAACCGAAAGAGGATACAGACTTCCTTACGTTAGCATAGAAGTCAGAAAAAGACCACGAATAATTTATTATCAATGTATTTCTTTTCTATAGTGTTTTATCGCTTTGTATTTTTCGCTGTCGTTCATAGCGTCGAAGGCCTCCTTAATCTAACCGAACGAACCGAATGAGGATACAGACTTCCTTTACGTTAGCATGGAAGTCAGATGTATTATCAATGTATTTTCAATTTTATTGTGTATCATCGTTTAGTATTTTTCGCTGTCCCTTATAGCGTCGTATGCCCCCTTTAACCGAACGAACCGAAAGAGGATACAGACTTCTTTACGTTAGCAGCGAAGACGGATGCAGACTACTTTACGGCACCCAAACCAGCTTTTGAAAGACGGTTTTGTTGTGGGCGAAACGATGAGTGACAAGGGGGTGTCGCTGCGTGTAACATGCTGAAGAAAAAGAACGAGTTTTTCTCATGTACTATAAGTGCAAGAAGGAAAGGGAGAAGGAGAAGGATAATATTTTATATACTCCTGTGAGGTTACCCCCATGGAATATAGGGCAGGGTAGTGCAAGCTGCCATGCAGTACGGCGCTACCCAATATTTAAAGGTGAGTCTATGTAGGAAAGGTACTGAACAGCCTTTAAATCTGGATATTTTATGTTGGCAATATTGCCACCTTTAGTTAAATGTAACTTGATACGATCAAGTATAGTCATGAGGTCTATTAGCATTCGTAACCATGTTTTTCTGTTGCGCGCGCGTTTGTGTGTGTGTGTGTGTGTGTGTGTGTGTGTGTGTGTGTATGTATGGGGGGGGGGGGGTTGTTGCTGACGACAGAGTAAATTGCGTGTGTGTGTGTGTGTGTGTGTGTGTGTGTGGGGGGGGGGTATAGGCTTGCTTGTTTAAGTGCGTGCGTGCGCGCGTACGGGTGCGCATCAGTTTACCCAAATACACATCCATCTGCGTGTGCGTTTTTGCATCGATCAGTTTCCTGAAGCGACGTTTACTGAATTACACGAAATGCAAGTTGCAATAGACATGTCGAGGCTGACTGACAACCTCTTTTATTATTTACCGAACTACGAGGCAAAAATACGCTCTATGTGTTGGTGAGAACAAGAACAAGAACAAGAACAAGAACAAGAATTTATTCCGCCATTAAGCATTACGGCGATTGGTATTTTGTCCTGGTGTGGAAACACTCATACGATCATACACTCCTTGCATAAAGTCAAAAGGCTAACAACAACAACAACAACAACAACAACAACAACAACAACAACAACAACAACAACAACAACAACAACAACAACAACAACAAGTCAGAGTCATCACCGACGTACAGATAACAAAAACAAGTCGCTTGAAGCAATATAAAACATTTAGTCAGTCGGTATCAAACTAAAAGATCAACATGAAAAAACAGTCATCGCCGAGACCACATTTAGATAGTCTCAGCTAACCATAGCCCGAAGACCAAGACGGGTCACGCTCGTCCCCGCGAAGCATGCGACCGTATAGTACTTACTGAACCTATTTCCGTTCATTCTGAGCACATTTTTAGAGTAAACATGAAATATCCATGCACTTTTAAATTCAGCAGAAGAAGAGAAATACAATGCAATCAATTTCTATACTATTTCTGAAAATTTGATTTTAATGACAACTTTAATGAGCAAACTAATTAACAAATTGTTAAGCTTCCAATCTGCAATGCAATCCCATAGTCCGGACGTCGTCGAACATTGCTTGACCAAAATGTCAATCCATTTGGTTGAAAAATGAGGGCAGTACAGAGCGGCCTCAACTTTCACTAAAAGCCGGACCTGACGTCATCAAAGATATCATTTATACAAAAAATGGAACCGATGTCCGGGGATATAATACCCAGGAACTCTGGTGTCAAGTTTCAGGAAGATCGGTCTTGTAGTTTTCTCGGAATCGATCTACACACACACACACACACACACACGCAAACACAAACGCACACACACACACACACGCACACACACACACACACACACACACGCACACACACACGCACACACACACGCACATACACACACACATACACACACACACACAAACACACACACACACACACAAACAAACACACACACACACACACACGCACACACACTCACACACACACGCACGCACACACACACACACATACACACACACACACGCACACACGCACGCACATGTACACATACACACACACGCACACACACACACAAACACACACACGCACACACACACGCACATACACACACACACATTCACACACACACACAAACACACACACACACAAACACACACACACACACACACACACACGCACAGACAGACACCACGACCCTCGTCTCGATTCCCCCTCTATGTTAAAACATTTAGTCAAAACTTAACTAAATGTAACAAGTCGCGTAAGGCGAAAATACAATATTTAGTCAAGTAGCTGTCGAACTCACAGAATGAAACTGAACGCAATGCAACGCAGCAAGACCGTATACTCGTGGTCCACCGCTCACGGCATAGGCAGTGAAATTGACAAGAAGAGCGGGGTAGTGGTTACGCTATGCTGCATAGCACGCTTTTCTGTACCTCTCTTCGTTTTAACTTTCTGAGCGTGTTTTTAATCCAAACATATCATATCTATATGTTTTTGGAATCAGGAACCGACAAGGAATAAGATGAAAGTGTTTTTAAAACGATTTCGAAAAAAAAAATTTGATAATAATTTTTATATATTTAATTTTCAGAGCTTGTTTTTAATCCGAATATAACATATTTATATGTTTTTGGAATCAGCAAATGATGGAGAATAAGATAAACGTAAATTTGGATCGTTTTATAAATTTTTATTTTTTTTTACAATTTTCAGATTTTTAATGACCAAAGTCATTAATTAATTTTTAAGCCACCAAGCTGAAATGCAATACCGAACCCCGGGCTTCGTCGAAGATTACTTGACCAAAATTTCAACCAATTTGGTTGAAAAATGAGGGCGTGACAGTGCCGCCTCAACTTTCACGAAAAGCCGGATATGACGTCATCAAAGACATTTATCAAAAAAATGAAAAAAACGTTCGGGGATTTCATACCCAGGAACTCTCATGTCAAATTTCATAAAGATCGGTCCAGTAGTTTAGTCTGAATCGCTCTACACACACACACAGACAGACGCACATACACCATACCCTCGTTTCGATTCCCCCTCGATGTTAAAATATTTAGTCAAAACTTGACTAAATATAAAAAGAGGGAGAGAGATAGAGAGAGAGAGAAAGAGAGAGAGAGAGAGTGAGAGAGAGGGTGGGAGAGAGAGAGAGAGAGAGAGAGAGAGAGAGAGAGAGAGAGAAAGAGAGAGGGAGGGAGAGAGAGCGAGAGTAAGAGAGACAATGACAATGACAATGACAATGCCAATTCTTTATTTAACGAGGGTAGTAGATTAAGCAGTGGTCTGCTTTTTTACATCCAGACCTCGCCCTAAAGAGGGACTAACTACAAAAATGAAATAAAAATACAAGATAAAAAATAGAAAATAGAAAAACTAAAATTCTACATTTTAACAGAAAACTAAAGTGAAAACACATTATACATATATGTACACAAAATGCATTGCATTGAGGTAAATTGCGAGTTAATTGATGTGAATTAAGTGGTACAGTGCAGCTTGCACTTTCTCAACATCATGCTCTAATACATACATTACATTTTAAAGAAAATCAATCAAACAAGCAAGACATTGCTAAGATCATCACACATCTAAATAGTGGTTGGTTTTTAAGTCCCTTCATCCGAAAAGGGTTTGTGTACATTATACCAATAAAGAGGAGAGGGGCATGTTTAATAAAAAAAAAATGAATACCATTTAAGACAAATATCATTTATTTTGACTTCATTACATAAGACAAGTATCTGCTCTTAAAACTATCAGTGCTGGTCGTTTGCCTCAGGAATGTTGGAAGAGAGTTCCAGAGACTGCTACCTGAATACACTAAACTGGACTTAAACAGGTCAATCCGAGGAACAGGAGTGTTTAATCTCATAAATTGACGTGAATTCCTCATGGTAAATTTTGTACGTAAAGTTTCAGGTACACATCCAGTGATAATTTTGCTCATAAGGGTACATTTATTATAGCCAAGTCTTTCCTTCAGAGGGTGAATGCCTAAGTTTATGTAGTCTAATTCATTCAGGGTTGTTTTCTTTAATAAGACTACTTTCAACGCTCGTTTGTGTAATCTAATTATAGGTTTTAGTGAATTATCACTTGCCGAATCCCATAAGGTTAAGAGAGAGAGAGAGAGAGAGAGAGAGAGAGAGAGAGAGAGAGAGAGAGAGAGAGAGAGAGAGAGAAAGAGATTGGTTGGTTATTACTTTTTATTGTCTATTTAGCTAATATTGCTATTGGAGACCGATGCAAGTTCGTTTCGTTCCTCGAGAGATTCAGAGAGAGAGAGAGACAGGGAGAGAGAGAGAGAGAGAGAGAGAGAGAGAGAGAGAGAGAGAGAGAGAGACAGACAGACAGACAGACAGACAGACAGACAGACAGACAGAGACATAGACAGAAACAGAGACGGAGACAGACACAGAGAGACACAGGAAGACAATTGAATTGAATTGAACTTTATTTAACAAGGATTAAGATTTAAGGCTACGCCTTTTCTTACAATCTGTCATTGGGACGCACAGACACAATGATAAAATTGAAAAATTAAAAATTAAAAAGTTAAAAAGTCAGAAAACTTCAGCACGTGATGATAAAGATGACGATGATGATAATGATGATGATGATGATGATGATGATGATGATGATGATGAAGATGATGATGATGATGATGATACATGATCGAAGAGCATACACATGTGGTTATTCATAAAATCAAATGCATACTATGCAAGTAATTATAAGTACAAGCTGGTAGCAATCGAACATGTAGCAATAGTACAACAAAAATATGTTAAGAATATACAATGCACAGCATATCTTTGGCGTAATACTAAGTGTGGTAAATCAAAACGCGTTAAACTACTCAGACATTAAGTGTTTTTTGACACATTTTTTTAAAACTTTTTAATGACTTTAAGTGCTTAAGGGATGATGGAAGTGAATTCCAAACTGATGTACCCGAAAAAGCAAGACTGGTCTTATAAAGGTCAATTCGTGGAATCGGTGGGATCAAGTTGACCGACCCATATCTGTCGGTAGCTTTATTAAATAATGATGTAATGTAAATCGGCACTTTACCGTAATACAATTTGTTCATGAAAATGGCTTTGTTTAACTTGAGATGCTTTTCCAGTGGAAGAAAGTTAAGCATTTTTAATTTCATATCTGTTGGGGCATTATCCTTTACGATGAGTTTAGCCGAGCGACGATAGAGAGAGTCTAACTTTTTCAAGTGGACATCACTGCTGCCATCCCAGAGCGTCGAAACATAATTGATGTGAGGCATTACATGAGCATGGTGGAACATTTCCAGAGTCCTTCTGTCCGTAAATTGCTTTAACTTGGATAGGAGGAAAACGTTCTTGGCTACTTTCTTGCAAATATGCTGTAATTGTGCTTGCCACTTGAATTCACAATCAATAATTACCCCTAAAACGCGATGCTGTTGAACTTGTTCAATTGATTGCGTACCAATAGTAAGATTTAGTTTGAGTGGAGAAATCTGGTGTTTTTTGTCTGGTTGCAATTACCATACTTTTAGTTTTTATTGGATGGACAAGCATAGCATTGGCACTACACCAGTTATTTACATCGTTTAAAGCTGTTTGAAGGGAGGACTCTATTAAAGGAACAGACTTTCCACTTGAATGAAGAGAAGAATCGTCAGCAAAAAAATCACTTCTTACATTACTATCAGAAATGTGCAGTGGCAGATCATTGATATACAGACAGAACAAGATCGGCCCAAGCACTGACCCTTGAGGCACCCCGCATTTCACAGTCTCCTCAGTAGATATTTTACAGTTGAGGGCAGTCTATTGAGATCTGTCCTGTAAATAGGAAGCAAAAAAGTTACACACTGAACTGTTTCTGATATACAACTGTAATTTCTTCCATAAAATTGAATGATCAACAAGATCAAACGCTTTTTTAAAGTCAAGAAACACAGCACCACTGATTTCAGATCGGTTTTTTGCAGACAACCAGGTGTCGCATAGCGTGGTAAGGGCGCTGTGACAAGAGTGATTTGGTAGAGCTAATTTGACCAAGTAAGCAGGAATCTTGTCAGGACCCATGGATTTTTTTTTATTTTCAAGGCCTTCTAGCGCCTTACCTACCTCATGCACTGCCATGTGTGGAATATAGTAAAAAATTCGTCTGGTTTCCATTTGTCATTACAAAAATCATGTCATTTTGAGAGAGAGATTTCACAATCAGAATCAGGACTGTGGCATTTTGCAGATTCATTTAGCCTATTGGCAAGGGACAAAAAGTGGTTATTAAAATCTTCAGGGGGGATGGTTGGGGCAGACCGATTTGAGTTTTGTTTAGATTGACCTAATATGTTATTAACAGCACGCCAAACTGTTGCAATATCTTTCTTGTCCTCGATTAATTTATTAAAATAATTTGCTGAGAGACAGAGAGAGAGGAAGGAGGGGGCGGGAGAGGGATGGGGGTCGACAAGATGTTCTGACATTTGACAGTGACCCACCTCTGCGTGACTTGGTACAACTGACCGCAATGGACGAATCCTTTTTTGAATTGTTCTAATCTAAAACATATCCGAAACGGGCTGTTAGAGATTCAAAATAAAGAATCAAATACCCTGAAATGTAAGTAATTGAAACGTGAACATCGTGACAAACGTGGTTTTATTTTTTTTATTTTGTTGTTGTCCCTTCAACCGTTATGGAAAGACCGATGCAAACTTGTGACGTAAAATATGCATTTGATGACGCTTTATGTACACTTACACGTTCTGAAACAAACACTCTCTGGACCTCTCTGCTGCCATCGTCTGGGTGCTTGCCAAGCATCAATTTTTATTTTTTTTTATTTTTTCATATTTTTTTACGGGGGGTGGCTATTTTCTGCAAATTGTGGGCACGTAAATGGCCCATCTCTCCTCTCCGACAATGTAAAATTCTATTATCTCGTGCCAGCAAATTGGTCTGATTTGCTGCAAGATTTGGAACTGCTTCGGTTTTTTGTTTGACCACTGGCCAAAATAAGGTTGACGTGTGGCTTAAACACAGCCAAGCCCTAAGCGATCCATAGAGGATCTTGACAAAATTGGGTTTTGGAAAGTCGAACATTTCAACAAAAGCTACTTTTTGTTTGAAGTGCATCCCCGTTTATATTTCGGATATGGCAATCTCTCATAGAGGAACAGAAAACAGAATACATAACCTGTAATTGTCCAAAGTTGGGAATTTTTCTTCCCATTGCGGTTAAGAAACATTCACTCCAGCCATGCACACCCAAACACACGCGTCTATACAAACTGATCAACGACATCAATTCAAATACGACACCTCAAAAGACGCACGCTCTCCCTCACTTGGTTATGATTCTTGTTTAGTTTACTGGTTATTTAAGAGAACGTACCACGCAAAAGTCTCGCCGCACAAAAATCATCGATTGCATGTATCATTGTAAACTTGTAGCTTGTCACGTATCGGGTTGCGAATTGGTTTCACTATGTCTGGCTGGCTGTTTGTCCAGCTGGTACTTAAGGGTCGATTGAGCTGTAAGTTGGTGTGTAGCTTGGAATTGGGGTACAGACGGTGCCTGCCTGCCTGTCTGTCTGTCTGTCTGTCTGTCTGTCTCTCTCTCTCTCTCTCTCTCTCTCTCTCTCTCTTTCTCCATCTCTCTGTCTGTGTCTCTCACTTTCTCTCTTTGTCTGTCTCTCTTTTTTTGTTGGTTTGTCTGTCTGTCTCTCTCTTACTCTCTCTCTTTCTTCATCTCTGTCTCTCTCTGTCTGTCTGTCTGTCTGTCTGTCTGTACCCCTCTCTCTCTATCTCTCTATCTCTCTCTCTCCACCTCTCTGTCTCTCACTTTCTCTCTCTGTCTGTCTCTCTTTTCTGTTGGTGTGTCTGTCTGTCTCTCTCTTACTCTCTCTCTCTCTTTCTTCATCTCTGTCTCTCTCTCTCTCTCTCTCTCTCTGTCTGTCTGTCCGTCTGTCTGTCTGTCTGTCAACAAGATCCCTACCTATAGTAAAAGAGGAGATACACGCCTTTACACCGCCAGCGAAGGAGTGAATGGGAAGATTAGGCGCTTTATGATGGTGACGCGTCTCAACAAAGCAATTATTGACGTCGGAATACTTTTTCTGAATATGTTGACTTTCTTCTGTACCAATGGATAATTGATAAAAACCCTGTCCGCACAGTCCTTCCTGCATAAGCGATTCAGTTCACCATCTCAGGTCCAGCCAGGGATAAGAGTGGATTTTTATTTTTTTTATTATTTTTTATTATTTTTTTTTTAAAAGCCAGGGATACGAGTTAAGAACATAGAAGAGTTCAACAACCTGAATGCTTTTTTTTGTGTGCAGAGCTTTTTTTTTTTTTTTTTTTTGAATGAATAATTATATTGTTTTTAAAAAGTCACTTGTATCAATCTTCATAAATTAATTCATCTATCAAAAAACAATTTGTGTGTGCGTGCGTGCATGCGTGCGTATGTACATGTGTGTGTGTGTGTGTGTGTGTGTGTGTGTGTGTGTGTGTGTGAGTATAATAGAGAGAGAGGGAGAGAGAGAGAGAGGGGGGAGGGAGAGAGAGAGAGATAGAGAGAGAGAGAGAAAGAGAGAGAGAGAGAAAGAGAGAGAGAGAGTGAGAGAGAGAGAGAGAGAGGGGGGGGGGGGGAGGGCGGGAGATGGGGGTCGAGAGAGAGAGACAGAGCAAAAAGACAACAAGTTGTGTCACGAACTCGACATTGGCATCACCTACGTGCTTGAAAAGCCCACGGTGTCCTTTTCAGTTTTCCCCAACAAATGTATATATAAATTTTTTTTGAAAACACCAGATTTAAGTTCAATGCATGTGTTTTTTTAATAAATCTGATCTTCGTATATGCTGCACAACGGTAAATCAACGGAACCTTAATAATGCCAGACTGCCGTCAGCTTAGATCTTTATTTAGCAGTTTTCGTCGTGCAATTTACCAAAAGAAACGAAAATACGAGTGTTGAAATTCTAATTCGTTATTGTCCCTGCTTGTTTTTTTGTTTGTTTTGTTTTTTAATAATAGTTTTAATATGTGTGTGTTTGCTTTCTGTTTGTTTTTTCTTTCATTGTTTTTTTGTTTTATTTTGTTTTGATTTTCTTTCTTTTCTCCTCTGAAAAGTTGTGACCACAGCAATAATTTAGCCAAATCCCAAGTAATAACCTCCGCACGAAACTCAGGGCAGACATTACAAGTTCGTTTGTTTTGTTTTGGGCTTGAAAGAACAATAGGTAAAACGATCTCAACGAACTCCATTCTTATTGCAAGCAGGTTGTGCGATGTTTTTGTGTGCTCTCTCTTTTTCAGGGATCACACACACAGTCAGGACACAGACGGGCGCAGTGGCGTGGTGGTAAGACGCCGGCCTCCAAAGCGGAAGGTCGTGGGTTTGAATCCCGGCCGCGCCTTGTGGGTTAAGGTGGAGATTTTTCCGATTGTTCCGATAAGGTGGAGATTTTTGTATGTGCAGACCTGCTAGTGCCTTATCCCCCTTCGTGTGTACACGCAAGCACAAGACCAAATGCGCACGGAAAATATCCTGTAATCCATGTTAGAGTTCGGTGGGTTATAGAAACACGAAAATACCCAGCATGCTTCCTCCAAAAGCGGCGTATGGCTGCCTAAATGGCGAGGTTAAAACGGTCATACACGTAAACATCCACTCGTGCAAAAACACGAGTGTACGTGGGAGTTTGAGCCCACGAACACAGAAAAAGAAGAAGAAGAAGAAGAAGTAAGGACACAAAAATAACTTCAAAATTCACTCTTTGTTTCCGAATGTGAAACACAGCACTAACGTAGTACAACTCTCACTGATAACCAGCATTCTATCTAAATCAAGGTTTTGACTGCCTGCTTTCTCAACTCATAATAAAACACAGTTTGATCCAAGTCAGCATTGGCAAGCGCGATATTTTGGTGCCGTTTTGGTAGAACATCCCAGCACTTGCAGCTATATGTGACCCTCCACCACGAAATGAGTCACATGTCACCATTGCATGATTTTCATATTTCTACATTTTCATAAAGAGTTGTTTATGCTCTATCCAGTGGTGAAAACCGTTTTAGAAAAGAGCGAAAACTGTTTGACTTATAAGCCTGTGACTAAGTTGACCCTCACACTGTTACCAGACACTCCCCTGACTTATATTAAGCCTAGCGCAGAACCGCGCGAGGTGACATGCGACTCATTTCGTGGTGGAGGGTCACATTTATAGGGAGGACGTCAGCCGGCTTTGTTCATCTCACACAAACTTAATACTGACTATTCCCCTCCCCTCTAAAGTGCTGCTGATCGAACTTTGGACCATTTATTCCCCACTTGGATTCTAATTTGTGATGAGAAATGGTATTTTGACCTTGAAATTAGCTTCAACGCAAAATAGTTCTTTTCTTATTCAAGGGACGTAACCGCTTGGTGCGTTTTCCAATAAATCGAATTTGGGGTAAAATCGATCGAATTAGCCTACATCATAAATCTGCTTCAGTTGCAAGATCTTGACATGCTCTTCTCCCTCAAGATAATTGTACCGCTTGACATTGGCGGAGAAAAATTCAGTCTGAAATTAATTTTGGCTGACGCCGGGCTGATGTCATCCCAGCCCGGTTTCAAAATGTTACACTTCACTGTGAACAAAACCCCATGAAAACTGAAACATTCTAGGAAGTTATTGCCTCTTGAGCTATAGGAGCAAGCGTAGTTCCTGGGCAGCATTCCAACGCTTTCATGACAAATAATAATCCAAACACTAGGCACAGAAAGTGCAAAGCCAGTGCTTTCCCCTGCAAAAGCCTGCACCCTTGTGCGCGACATTCATGATAGACTGCTTCAAATGATTTCATCCCGAGTCTGAGAATCTGCCGGAACAGTTTGGTATCACCCACACTTTATTCACGCAGCAGGGACGTGGCACACCTAATAAAAGTGGTAGGGCGGAAAAAAATGGAAGACAAAATGCTGAGACAGCTAAGGAAATATGGGGCTTACACTACCGCCCCCCCCCCCCCCTTCCCATCCCCTTGTAATGGTCTAAAAAAGAAAGAAAACATGATGCGATTTCGTGCCTTCTGAGCTCAGTTCCATCTAATCATCTTTCCATCCTCCACCAAACAACGGGCTGGTAGGGTGACACGAAAAAAACAGATCCCACCAAAAGTTTAATATTTTCTGAAATAATCAGCCGATTCTTTTATTTTTTTCAGGTGAGCCAAGCTGAAATGATGTTCTAACAGCCCACCAAGTTTGAGCTTCAAGATGTCATGGACAACGGAGCATAAGACATTTATAGTCGAGGCCTATTTTCGCCGGCGAACAGATTTGCTCGGGCTGCGCACAACAGACTCTCTGACTGAATCAATATTCCTCGGTGTCCTTGCTGATTTAGGTCGACCAGAGTGGGATCCCCTGTTAGGGTTTTTACTATTGAGGTTATTGACAGTCCCATGGTCTCTGAACTTATCCCTCCATCCATAGATAACTGATTTAACAGGAAAGTCTCTACGTCCAAACTGTCTTTTGAATTCCAGTTGAGCAGCGTGGATAGAATTCGACCGAAAATAGGCCTCGACTATAAATGTCTTATGCTCCGTTGTCCATGACATCTTGAAGCTCAAACTTGGTGGGCTGTTAGAACATCATTTCAGCTTGGCTCACCTGAAAAAATAAAAGAATCGGCTGATTATTTCAGAAAATATTAAACTTTTGGTGGGATCTGTTTTTTTCGTGTCACCCTGTATCAGTGATTGTCAATCGACTTACATTTATATCTAAATTCCGATACGTTGAATGTGATGAGCACTTACTTCAAATGACTTTCGTCTTCATTATTGTCTAGTGTGTTAAAAAGCAAGGATTGACAAACTGGTTTACTTCTAAACAAGCAATTTATTGATCCGTCCAGCCATCAACATTGGCAGCCTGAGTGATGACTGAAAAATAGAGGGATTTGTCAGAATATTTTTAGCGCGTTTTCGATCCATCACAACCAGGATGCACACTTGTGTCCATAACTCCATTGTTCAATTCTCTCTCTACATGTTGTTTCATGTGACACTGTTAACCCCACAAGTTACTGTGTTACTCAATTGTTATGGCGTACTTACGGTTGACACACAATCACTCACCCCTCAGTCTGACCCCAGCTTCACACACAGAATATACAAAACATTTCTTACCTCCATTGTTTCTCATGGGAGCAGACGGACGAAGAAGCAATTTTCACTAAATTGGCGCCAATACTTTTATGGCCTGACGGAACTCGTCACGTGTGACGTTCTCGTCAAAATAAGACGTCATCCTATTCCAGCAGTTGACCAAGACTAACACACACACAAAAAACCCAAAAAAACCGACCTTATGCCATCGCGTGAATACTACGTGGGGTGTTCTGTTGGTAGATCTCTCTCTCTCTCTCTCTCTCTCTCTCTCTCTCTCTCTCTCTCTCTCTCTCTCTCTCTCTCTCTCTCTCTCTCTTTATATTTAGTCAAGTTTTGACTAAATATTTTAACATCGAGGGGAATCGAAACGAGGGTCGTGGTGTATGTGCGTGTGTCTGTGTGTCTGTGTGTCTGTGTGTGTGTGTAGAGCGATTCAGACTAAACTACTGGACCGATCTTTATGAAATTTGACATGAGAGTTCCTGGGTATGAAATCCCCGAACGTTTTTTTCATTTTTTTGATAAATGTCTTTGATGACGTCATATCCGGCTTTTCGTGAAAGTTGAGGCGGCACTGTCACGCCCTCATTTTTCAACCAAATTGGTTGAAATTTTGGTCAAGTAATCTTCGACGAAGCCCGGACTTCGGTATTGCATTTCAGCGTGGTGGCTTAAAAATTGATTAATGACTTTGGTCATTAAAAATCTGAAAATTGTAAAAAAAAATAAAAATTTATAAAACGATCCAAATTTACGTTTATCTTATTCTCCATCATTTGCTGATTCCAAAAACATATAAATATGTTATATTTGGATTAAAAACAAGCTCTGAAAATTAAATATATAAAAATTATTATCAAATTTTTTTTTCGAAATCAATTTAAAAACACTTTCATCTTATTCCTTGTCGGTTCCTGATTCCAAAAATATATAGATATGATATGTTTGGATTAAAAACACGCTCAGAAAGTTAAAACGAAGAGAGGTACAGAAAAGCGTGCTATCCTTATCAGCGCAACGAATATCCCGCTCTTCTTGTCAATTCCACGGGCACTGCCTTTGCCACGGGCGGTGGAGTGACGATGCTACGAGTATACGGTCTTGCTGCGTTGCGTTGCGTTCAGTTTCATTCTGTGAGTTCGACAGCTTCTTGACTAAATATTGTATTTTCGCCTTACGCGACTTGTTTTTATATTTAGTCAAGTTTTGACTAAATATTTTAACATCGAGGGGGAATCGAAACGAGGGTCGTGGTGTATGTGCGTGTGTGTGTGCGTGTGTGCGTGTGTGCGTGTGTGTGTGTGTGTGTCTGTGTGTGTGTGTAGAGCGATTCAGACTAAACTACTGGACCGATCTTTATGAAATTTGACATGAGAGTTCCTGGGTATGAAATCCCCGAACGTTTTTTTCATTTTTTTGATAAATGTCTTTGATGACGTCATATCCGGCTTTTCGTGAAAGTTGAGGCGGCACTGTCACGCCCTCATTTTTCAACCAAATTGGTTGAAATTTTGGTCAAGTAATCTTCGACGAAGCCCGGACTTCGGTATTGCATTTCAGCTTGGTGGCTTAAAAATTAATTAATGACTTTGGTCATTAAAAATCTGAAAATTGTAAAAAAAATAAAAAATTATAAAACGATCCAAATTTACGTTTATCTTATTCTCCATCATTTGCTGATTCCAAAAACATATAAATATGTTATATTCGGATTAAAAACAAGCTCTGAAAATTAAATATATAAAATTATTATCAAAATTAAATTGTCCAAATCAATTTAAAAACACTTTCATCTTATTCCTTGTTCTCGAAGAGCAAGCGACAGACTTGGTGCTCCATCCTGTAGAACTAGAAGACCGTAATGCTTGTATCAGAGTTATTTCTTTTAAATTGCTTGGTTCAACACTGTTAAAGGCACAGTAAGCCTCCCGTAAACCATCACAGAGCTCCCCGAGCGTCTAAATACAGTACAAGCATACTTCCATTTGAACGCTCACCGAACGGGAACATCCTGGCTGCTTTCTGTCGAGCGTGAGACATTTTCCAAGAATTTATTTTCGTGGACTTGGTCCTCTACAACAATGGCGCCTCGTTTTGGTGCTAGACCTAACTTTTAAAATCTAAATAATAAATTGACAGCTTGTTACACAAACATTCTTTAATCATAAAAGAATTCGTTTTTCATCAAGACAAGATCAGAACAATTCGAAGTTGTGAAAGTTTAAAAAAAAGAAAAGCCCGGAAGCAGGGTCACGCAAGGGTCGTGGCAGACGACGGTTTTATCAGTGCAAATCGCCGTTCCTCTCAACAGTCAAAAGCCATCGCTAGAGTTCTTGTGAACCACAGCCGTTGTTTCGTGCATAAAAAAACGTGCTTTTGTAGATAAGCTCACGTCGAGTCGCATTCAAATGACTAACTATGACGACTGCATTGTGAAAAGGGAAAACTGGATCACACGGGTTCACGATGGCTCAGGGGTAAGATAAACCACGCAAAAATAAATTCTTTGAAAATTGTTCGCTCTTTACGGAGGGCACCTAGGATGTTCTCAATTGGTGAGTGTTTAAATGAAAGGGTGTTTGTACTGTGAGTAAAAGCCTGACCGTATCTGTGATGGTTTACGGGAGGCTTACTCTGCCTTTAAGTTCCAGAAACTCTACTCTGTGTTGTTCGATTATATCTGTTCTGCGCGAACTTAGAATCCGGTTTCATTCTAGAATGGACCGGGTCCAGGTTGGAATTCTAACCCTGCGCAAGTACAGGGGTGCCATTCTAGAATGAAACCCTTGTTGCTGGTCCATTCTAGAATCGGCCGTGCGCAAGGTTGGAATTTGGGTCCAAGTTGGAATAGTCATTTCAGTTAGACTATCACACAGCCAAAGCCACAAATGTGGATGTTCTGTTTGTTTTTGTTTTGTGTGTGTTTGGTTGGGTTTTTTTTCTCGGGTTTTTTACACTTTACTCCAAAGACATCGTGAATTGGGATTGTGATGTTCTGAAAGTGATTACGATTTTGAGAGACACTCAGCACTGATCGCTACGAACGGAAATTTCCGGACTGACAGTGTTTTGCCGATCTCGCTTGTAACTTTTAATCTTATTCATATACATGAAGTTGGTCTTCTGAATTGTGAAGATCATTATAATGTCAACTTTTTTTTTAAACCTGTGACAACAGCTCTATACCTCACTCTGTCCTTCTGTTGGTCTGTCTGTCGGTTAGCCGGTCTGACCGTCTGTCTGTCTGTCTGTCAAAAAAATTGTCAAAAAACCGGACATTTCCGAGAGGGAGACAGCGCTGACATTGCAAGCGGCCGCAACCGGCTCTCATCACAAAACAACTGCCCTGCAAACAATACCGCCCTGGTAGTCCCCCTTGCTATGGTCTGCCTTTGTTTATTGCGTACTCAGGAGTGTCAACTTTCTTGACATGACATGACATCGCAAGATCGCCAAAGGATTTTTTTCAGGGGTAGACAAATCAGCCCCATTTTATCAAAGTGAAGGTGCAGGTGGAGATAATTCAAGGGAAGACAACTCTGTCTTACCTACAAACATTACGGCCCCCTTAATTCAAGGGTTTCATTCTAGAAGGGCACCCCTGTACTTGCGCAGGGTTAGAATTCCAACCTGGACCCGGTCCATTCTAGAATGAAACCGGATTCTAAGTTCGCGCAGAACATATCAATTCAATAATATTTATTTTTATTTCTGCATTTCAATAGCTGCAATGAGTAAGCCTTAAAATCATGAATGACTCAAAATGAAATGGTTTTAACAACAATTATAAACCTTTGAACACATTATTTCCCCCAATTCCTATTTCCCCTAGTGAAAACTGGAATTCCCATCTCCACTGAAACTGGATTCCCGTTTGCACTAGGGCAAACTGGAATTCCAATCTTCACTAACAAATATCCAGTGGAGATGAGAATTCTAGTTTGCCCTAGTGCAAACTGGAATTCCAATTTCCACTAGTGCGATTCGGAATCTCACTGGATTCTCATTTTCACTGTGACATAGATATGATATGTTTGGATTAAAAACACGCTCAGAAAGTTAAAACAAAGAGAGGTACAGAAAAGCGTGCTATCCTTCTTAGCGCAACGAATACCCCGCTCTTCTTGTCAATTCCACGTGCACTGCCTTTGCCACGGGCAGTGGAGTGACGATGCTACGAGTATACGCACGCCGTGGATCGTGTAACTCTGCATTTGCGCCACCGCAACTTTTTATCGCTTCACGCCGACGAAGAGGCAAGCTGCAAGGTAGGTCTCTCACAGAAAATGAAAATGTGTAGGACTTTCAGGCATCATCTAGATTCTTCATTAGTACATTTTAAAGAAGTATATACTCAAGGTCTAAGGTACGTGCTTTTTTAGTCGAAATGTCAGGTTTCGGCAGTTCAGAAGTCCGATTTCTGCTGGAATTGTAGCTGAAATTGCACGATTTGTCCCTTCCTTCGTAACTTCAACGAAACAGCACTAGTTGATGCATTCCCGTGATGATATCCTGTGAGCTAAACATGTCCTTTGTATTCTTGATGAATGCTGTTGCACAATTTTGTCTTTGGGTGACGCACGCGGCAAAAGAAAACACAAACAATTAGACTTCATGTTATACGCCACCGATGCTTGGTGTAATTCGCCACCGCAATTTCACGTCTTGGATGTTATTCGCCACCGCAACTGTCTAATGAATTGCATAATAATTATGTTGAAGAGTTCAGTGATTCTGTCACTTCCAATTGAAAATATTGATTTGGAGTTGTTCAGTTCAGTGTATAGTTCAGCTTTTGTAGAACACGTTTCTGAGACGCACCTGGCGGCGTTTCACTCCCACACTCTTCGTCATTCTTCTTTCCCGAAAAACGTCACGTCTGTCAGAGGCGTTCTTTTCTCTTCCAGCGTCAAACTGATGAGCTTTTGTGATGTCACTGGTAATAGGAATGACTGAATTTTAGAATTATTTCACACACATAAACACCAACGAAGCTTAAGAATTTTAGAGTTATGTGGTGTTTGGCTCCACAATGTTTGTAACAGGAGCGTTCCAGGCCCAGTTTCAGACTCAAGTGACCGCAAATCAAACAGGAAGAGGTAGGTTCCATATTGTCAAACTTAGTGATTTCAGCCACTGAGTGTTTATTGCTAGAATGGCAAGAATCGCTGCGCTCTTCAATCACATTTGCTTGTACAATAACTTTTCTGACGGGATACGGAATGCGGAACGTTTTTGTACATTCTTGTATGTGTAGTCAATCTTCCGAATGTAAATGAATGCATAAGAGAACATGAGGACAAACTTTTCATCAGCGTGCCTTCCTAGAAGTGAAATCTCATTGGTGAAAACGTTGGTCTTCATGTTCTGATGTGTCTTTATTTTGCTGCGTAATCTGTTCAGATCATCACTAGCAGTCATCGATGCATTTCCCACTTGTAAATATAGAATTTTTTCACTCTTACGGTAGGCACTGTTATATTTCCTATTGATGTCATCATACCCTAAACCTCTTGAATCTCATAGTCCCAGGGATTTTTTTTTGGGGGGGGTCATATCTATACATATAAATAAAAGAGAGTGTCTGTCTGTCTGTGTGTGTGTGTGTGTGTGTGTGTGTGTGTGTCTGTCTGTCTGTCTGTGGTCGCCATACCTCAGAGATGGCAAAAGATAAGCACAAGATATTTTGCATGCACACTGCCCTGGACCCACAAATGTGCACCTGGGTTTTAGTTTCTCCAGACATTGTTTTCTTCCTCGGATAATTACCCTTCCCATCTATCAATACAGTCTAAATAGTGCAAGGGAGGTAAGTCATGGTTTGTCACCCACGGAAGGGAGGTAACTCTCATCAAACCAGTATACCGTGTCATTCTCAAGGGTTACCCCCCGCCCGCTACTCATCCCGCCACCCCCCCCCCCCCACACACACACACACACACACACACACACACACACACACACACACACTAACCCTGCCCCCTGCTCCCCCTCCCTGCCTTCCAGATCATCGCGAATAATGTTTACGAAACGATCGCCTCAGTGAAAGATCACGAGAATTTACAGATTTCTCTCCCCTGTTCAAAAAGGTATGACGCGCTCACTCATGAGGTATGCGTGCTTTTATCAGACGGTAACTACAGTGGGTGTGAGAAGGGGTAAACAAATCAGCCAAGTTCAGTTTTTACCAAATTCGCACATGTCGTGGAATCCCTCTCAGTTAAAATTCCTTGGACTTTGGTTCACCAGTGATTTACAGAAAATGGCAGAACTGAATCTAACTGATAAATTTAACGAAACAAAGAAATTGTTTAATACATGGATGAAACGCTCATGTACGCCTTTGGGCAGAGTTGCAGTACTAAAATCGCTCATTTTATCCAAACTTGTGTACTTGTGGATAATGCTTCCAAATCCACCTGACCAAATGGTTGAACAGCTTCAGAAAATGTGCTATCATTTTGTATGGGATGGGAAGAAAGATAAAGTAAAAAGAACAATAGCAATACATAGTATTCAAGAAGGAGGTATTTGTATTCCTCATATTGAAAGTTACGTAAAATCCTTAAAATTAACTTGATTTAAAAAGATGCAATCTTCTTGTTATGTACAAAAGTGGAAAAGAATTTTACAAGGTATTTGTCCTGAAGTTGATATGGTTAAGGACTATGGTCCTTTAGTCCTGAAAACAAGTAATCACAAAGTAAATAGATTTTGGAAGAATGTCTTTGATTCATATCGTTGTTTTTACGATAAAGTTGAAGTAAACACGGCTGAAGAATCTGTTAAAGGAAGATGGAATTTTTCTGAGTCTGGAGGAGTTTTGTGCAAAATATAACGTTGATGTTTCATTTTTAGATTTTTTTGGGTGTGTCAGCTCTGTAAAAAGTTGTATGTGTAAAAAAAGGTATTACATTTGAGAGCTTAGATCATCTCCCAGAGATAAAAGCGTATGGTTTGATTGTTAAAGCTCCCAAGGGTGCTAGAACTTTTTATGATATTTTTACGGGTACTGCTCCCGTACTGAAAGCATGCCAAAAGTGGGAGACGTTTTGGGAAACTGAAATTGAATGGAAAAGAGTGTTTGAGTTGACCAAAAAAATCAAAGAAATAAAATTACGATGGTTCCAAATGAAAATAAACTATCGGATTCTAGTCACCAATTCCACTTTAAAAAGCATGCGAGTATTGTCGAGTGACCTGTGTAATTTTTGTTTACACCAAAGAGATACAATTTTTCATTATCTGTGGGACTGTGTTCACGCCCAAGCTTTTTGGAAATCTCTTGTACAACTTTTGAAAGATAAATGCACAAATTGCACAAGACTTTGTTTAAATTCTTCTCTTGTTTTTGGTGGACATGAAAACAATACACATACGGACATAGGTTTTAATCATATTTTATTGTCTGCAAAATTTTTTATATACAAGAACAGAATATTGAAAACTAAACCAAAACTGCAACAATTTTTACAAGAACTGAAACATATTATTGACAATGACAAGTACATGTTTAGAAACGAGTTTGAGTATGACAAATACATAAAGAAATTATGGGCATCGAACACAATTTTGGTGGAATGATAATATGCTAATACTATGCACTGCCATATTTTCATACAACATTGTTTCTGTTACTATCAATGATTTTGACTGTTTTGTACTCCAATCTGTATTTTTTGTATAATTTGTCATGTATTGTCTGAATTAAATCGTCTGAAGAAAAAAGAACACGTTGAACCAAATAGAAACTTGCCTTGCCTATACATCCAAATGTATGAGCTCACACTGTCATTTTTCTTATCCACATTGGAATAAGATTCGAGAGGTTTCTGAGAGAGGGGAGAGCAGAAACACCCGGGCGAAGCCGGGCCTGACTTCTAGTATATATATATAATTATATATATAAGCACATTCCAGTACATGTGGGTTATACACTCAAGTACAGATAAGCATACTTTTCATACAGAAGAAGAAGAAGAAGAAGAAGAAGAAGAAGAAGAAGAAGAAGAAGAAGAAATACAACAGTTTGATTTGTCAACTCATGGTGCCTTTAAATCCTTTGCATAGGCAAGATCACGCCACGCCCCTGAGTTTAAAACTTGCAGCACTAAAGTTAAAATGCTCCTATCAATTCCTGTCAGTTTTGTGACAAAAATAAAGGTTTACATGCCTCCACGATGTTGATGCGTTTGGAAATTACAATTTGCGTAGTGCGGTGGCGAATAACAAAAAGTGCGGTGGCGAGTTACATCTAACATTGAATTGATGCGGTGGCGAATTACAGAGAGTTGTTGACACTTTTTTTTTATCTGCTTCTTGCAAAGTATATATGGAACTATATACAGAGAAACTACACGTGGAGATTCATAAAACATTAAAGTTATCAGTGAACATGTCCAAGAATAACCAGTAATCTCCGTTTTGTTGCATTTGACGCAGAAACTGAAAATATGCCCAAAACATGGGGAAACGAGAAGAAAAACAGATCGTCACGATCACCAGGGCCATCAAAGCATCAAAAATATATACAGAAATATAGCTAAGGATATAAGTATGTGAAATGCAACACTTGAGAACATGCTGAGTGCCTAGCATTCTAACAATTTAATTTATCATTCGAGAGACCTACCTCGCAGCTTGCCTCTTCGTCGGCGTGAAGCGATAAAAAGTTGCGGTGGCGCAAATGCAGAGTTACACGATCCACGGCGTGATACGGTCTTGCTGAAAAATGGCATTGCGTTCAGTTTCATTCTGTGAGTTCGACAGCTACTTGACTAAATATTGTATTTTCGCCTTACGCGACTTGTTTCTTTTTACGGAAAAAGTGGTCGGGCGGTCGCCCTACATGCCCTACCGGGTGCTACGTCCCTGCGCAGTAGTTCCAATTTCTGCTCATACACACACGCACATGTCATGAGTTCTCCGCACACTATCCATGCTTTTGCTACGAATGTCTGCATTTTCCTGAAAATGACGTCAAGCAATGAGGTGACGTAACTATACAGTGTGTAATAAGGGTCACAATTACATCCCCGATTCCAGCCGAAGCTCTAAGATCACTGTTTATCCCAGCGAAGTTGGAGGTATCCCATGAATACGTGGTTTTGTGTGTGTGTGTGTGTGTGTGTGTGTGTGTGTGTGTGTGTGTGTGTGTGTGTAGTTGTGTGGATGTGTGTGTGCGTGTGTGTTAGTGTGTGTATACAACTCTCCTGTGTTCACTTTCAAGTGAATAACTATCGTTCTGATATCATTTTAAAGTGAAGCTAAAGAAACCTGGTATCGGCACTGCTGTGCATCTCCTATGATCTCAATGGTATCAAGGCACGGGTCATAGCCCTTTGCCGCGACAAGGTTTGCCGATACCGGCACTTGTCTTGTCTAGACAGTGACGTCATTCATAGATGACGCCAATCATAAATGACGTTTGTCAAGGGAACTTATGCTTTCAAGTGTTGCTGCTTCCAGTGACAGGAAGGTATAGAGATTGATCATTGTATACAATCAATTTATCATTGTATACACAAATTACACAAACGTCATCTTGTGAGGGACCAAAAAATATTGAAACTCTCGGATGATTTTTGGCTCACGTAAGTGTAGCCTATGCGATGGTAAACTTTGTCTGTCTGTGCGTGCGTGCGTGCGTATGTATGTATGTATGTGTGTATGTCTGTGGTAGAAACTTTAACATTTTTGGCTAAACACCGAAATACTCATTTCACGTGGTTAATTTTCAAGCACCATCTTCAAATTATTGAAGCAATGATCAACATTGTGTCGGCATGTGTGTAGTTAAAGCGTGTATCCAAAGAAAACGGGTGGTGGGGGGTTTTGAAGGGGTACAAGCAGTTGACTGATTTGTGTCGTGTTTGGCATGTAGACGGCAGGTCAGGTGTCAAGATCAGGTCAGGGGTCGCGCGAAGGATTGTGGTCCAGTTCTCACCTCGCCGATTCGCCGGGGAAGACGATTTCATGTTGTTCGGTTTCTAAGCTCCAGAAAAGTAAATAAAGAAGATACCAAAGGGAGATTTCCTACAATTTGATCTGCACAGCGTGTTTCCAATGTCCACGCGAGGAAGAGCTGTCGAAAGCGCGGCAGTCAGTGTCGATCTTGCAGCCGTATCCCGGTAAGTTCAGAGACAGATCTAGTGTCTCCCACTCTGATAACGTGTCACCTACTGTTAATCCGTTTTGTTTTAATTTCTTTTTATTTCAGCAGACACGGATGTCAAACACAGTGCTAGGCAGTCACCTCTAGTGAAATGAGTTGATCTAAAGTGCCTGTAATGTTTGGATGTCTTTGCTCGTCGTTCGATTTATGTGAATTTCAAGACTTGCAGTAGAGTCTCAAGTTAAGTTTACTCTGCCCGAAAAAAACTGTCCACCATTTACTTGAACATGCAGATATAAGGAAACGGAATGAATCTGTTCTCAAAGTCAAAATGATCACGATTTTTTCCTCAGATTCAAAACATGCACTGTCATGGTTTTGTCTGTACAATTTAGTAAGTCTTAAGTACTTTGCAACAACTTCCTTGAACGTGAAAGACAGTTTTTGAATGCTAGATCTGTATCGCGTTTCATTCCAGACTCGATCCTCTCTTTGATTGTAGATCTACTGTTTGCTGTTTACGCACTATCATATGATTCGCTATGTAACGTTTGGTAAGCTTACCTTGCCACACCTTTCTTGTCTTTGTTGGCATTTCTGGCTGTGTTGACCGTCAGAATTATTTTAAGAACCAGGCTGCTGCAGTCGACATGTTTCGCATATTGTAGGGTTACCATGCTGCATAGGTAAAGTGGCTTGTATAACCTGACTATTCTGTTTCAAAACACTGTTTATATTTGTGTAGGTTGTAGTCATCATAACTAATCGCATTTTGCCATTTGTTTCAGAAAGGAGGTTAACCTACAACAAGATCGACGCTATGTCAGATATATGCC
>NW_027129696.1:0-2099 GCF_037325665.1 Littorina saxatilis | reverse complement strand
AACAAGACGCCGCTCTTTATAGTTCCTCCTTTTCTCAGCATAACCTATACATCTTGTGCAAACAAACAATGTAAACACTGACACCGTTAACAAGTCCCCGCTCTTTATTTTTCCTCCATTTCTTAGCATAATAACCTTCGCATCTTGTTCACAAACAATGCAGAAACCGACACTGACTGTTTAACAAGACGCAGCTCTTTATTTTTCCTCCTTTTCAAAGCATAAACTATACATCTTGGAATTGTTCACAAACAATGCAAAAACTGACACTGACTGTTTAACAAGACGCAGCTCTTTATTTTTCCTCCTTTTCAAAGCATAAACTATACATCTTGGAATTGTTCACAAACAATGCAAAAACTGACACTGACTGTTTAACAAGACGCAGCTCTTTATTTTTCCTCCTTTTCTAAGCAAAACCTGTACATCTCATCTTGTGCACAAACAATCCTAAAACTGACACTGTTTAACACCCGTTTGCACTTTTTCTCCTTTTATGAGCAAAACCTATACATTATACGCACAAAACATCATTTTCTCTTCTTCTTTTTTTTAATCCCCACGCTAACAAAACAGATGCATCACTGAGACGTGATCGTACCACATGACACGCCGCTGGCAGGCCACCGGCTCATTAACATTCCTGACCTATTTCAAGGTCGGCCACGAAGTGTGTTGACCTCATTTCGAAAGCCACAATCACGTCATGCCGCGTGCCAAAGTAATGCGGAACGGGAAAAACCAGACTCCTCCTCCATAGCGGGATTTTTTTTCTTATTCTCTGTCTTCTTTATAGATGTAAATTTATGTTACTGTGAGCATCTTGAGGAAGTTGTATTAATGTCATAAGATTTTAGTGCACTATTTGATGCTGGTTCGAGACAGGTTGCATCAGTTTTATTTTACTGCTAGAAAAAAAGTTCGGCCTGTTTCCTCCTCTTCTTTTTCTCGCATAAATTCGTTCGTACTATCACCAAAGCTATCACTGACATCATGGCTTTCCATTTATGATACACACCCACTTACTAAATTTAGCCTGTAGTCTTCGTTGTCAAAGAACGCATCGTCTTTCCAATGGGACTGCAGTTAAAAGGTTGGAGACCGAGTTTCGCAATCAGATTTAAAGGAAGGCGGCGAGATTCTTCAACCACTAAACAAATTCCTCAGCTGAACGAGTCATTTATGTGGTACAGTGGAACCCCCCTTTTAAGACATCAAACTGATTTAGATAACGGACGCACGTGCACAACCAAATTTCCGTGAAAGGGTGGAAAAAGCGGAGGTCAGAGAAAGAGACAGACAGACTTACAAACATACAACACTTTTTTTTCCCCCTGAAATATTTTTTTTCCCCTGAAATATTTTTTTTATTGTTGTATGGCTTACAAACATACAGAAAGACAACAACAGCGGACAGGTAGAGACAGAGATTTTCGACCTTGAAAATCAGTGCTTGGAGGCTTTTTTCAGGTAACACCAAGTTTTACAGACAAACAACTGATTTTGTTTCCGCTGTGACACGACTGCCACGTGTCACGCATGATTGACTTTGCAATTTCGACGCTGAGAAACACTGAAACACTTTCGCTTGGCAGTTCAGTCACGTAACAAATAAAAAAAACAGACTTTTCTTTCTTCTTCTTCTTTTTTTTATTTTTTTTTTTACTAAAACCATACTGACATAGAGACACGTGTGGTTGTTGTTGTTGTTGATTTCTTTATTCATTTGCTTGAGTTTTGGGGTTTACGTCAGGATTTAATCATCCAATGTAGGCCATCTGTGTTGTTTTGTGCACTTTGTCTGGTATATTTGCCAGGATTAGATAGCGGAATGACTTGCAGTTTTCAGCCAGTGCAGACAAACAAGTTTTCACGTGAACTTAGCCTGGCTGTGCGAACATTCGACAATCCAGAAGAAAGAAAAGCATTAAGACGGCATTATTACTTTAATATTATACGACACGCACAGAATAAAAAACATTGATTGAAAAACCGCAAAAGGACAGCCGGAATAATCGCATCAAATATCGCTCATTCTTGTTGCCTTTCACTGCCTTGGCGGCGGGAGGTCAAACGGTCGGTGGAAGGGCGGCGAGAGA
>NW_027129695.1:0-18300 GCF_037325665.1 Littorina saxatilis | reverse complement strand
CTCTCTCTCTCTCTCTCTCTCTCTCTCTCTATCTCTATCTATCTATCTCTCACTCTCATACACTCTCTGATCAGTCCCTGAGTATTGAATTCCTTGTCGGAGAAGTAGAGAAACACGTGGCTGTGGTGCATGCATAAATAATGCTCTCGCATTCATTACCCAATATTGACGGACTGTGTGATGATATCTTCTGCTATGGTCTGTTGAGACAGTGATTTGATATCACTGCCGAAACAGACCAATAGCAGAAGATATCGTCACACAGTCAGTCAATGTTAGATATATTGCTAATTCTCTGGACATTTTGTATTTACTGTAAAGAAATTACAAAAGTATTTGTCTCAATTTGGCTGTTCCATATCCCTCCCTCTGATTATTATTTCTTTTTGTTCACTCTTTTCTTGTACTTTTCAGTATTTAAAAATGTGTTTTCTTTGAAAAAGTCTTTAGTCACTTGCTCAACTAAATTCTGGGGTCATTACATTTTCATATATATTTGTTTGTTTTTAAATTTAGGTGTTTTTGTTTTTGAAGTGGGGAAGCAATAAAGAGGTCGTCGATATCAAAACTGATATCGACGGAAATGTCGTCGATATCACTTTTACAATGAGCTCAGTTTTGCCCAATTGACCAATGGAAATCCACGTAACATATGAAATAGCAATATGTACAGTTAACATCACTTTCCTAACCACCTCCCAATGCGCTCACCTCACCCAATATCCCTTGTCGGTTTTCTGTCCTGCACTACTTCACATGTTCGACACAATTCAATTCAAGCACCCAGCTTCCAGGGCTGGGGTGCACGAAGTAGAAGTGGGTGCCACCCACACGGGTGAGAACAAACCGCAGGGCCTGATACGTTGAAATCACAAAAACTCAATATTAACCAATCCAACACCGCGGCTTGCTCCCACCCGGTTGGTTAATTTCTCGTGCACGTAAGCCCACGAACAAAACTGGACAGAAAAAAATACACACTCTCATGCGTAGGTGCGGTTATAGTTAGGCGAAAGTCAACTCTAACCAAAAAGCACACAGAAAGTGTAGACAACCTCGGCAGGGGGTAGAAAGTTGACCTGACCAAACAAACCGGGAGACAGGGTCTGCAGGGAAACTCGACCCCGCTGAGTAAACCAAGCCAATTATACTGACGTCCGAGAGAGGAGAAAACAGTAAGGCAAGGCATTTATACGTTCCGGAGAGGAGGAGGGTGAGGAGAGGGGGGGGGGACAAGTAAACCGGCAAAACTCTTGAGCTCTAGTGGAAGCAGAAGTTGACCGTGCCAGAGAACTGATGAAGCGAAGAGAATGATTTGACAACACATCGACGCAACGGTATGGGCGGCCATGTTGACTCTCAATACAAACCTCGCCAGCTCTCGCGACAGCTTGTCAAGGACTCGAGAGTCTCTTTCAGCATCTCTCGCGTTCATCGAACCGCCGTTGCGATTTGTTTTAGATTTTTTTTTCATGACGTATGTGTTAAGAGCACACAGTCTTTCTGTTGAGCAACAACAGTGGGATGTGACATAAAATGCATAAAATGACATTTAAAAGACTCAGGGAATTTGGTTTGCGAAAAAGCACATCATGAATGAAAAACGTGTGTTTTGTTCACTCAAATACTAACATCTAAAATCCAAAATAACGTATAAAACGTTGACAACATAAAAAGGCGAATACAAGATTCTAACACCTCTCTCCCTGAAATAACAACAACAGAAGCAATAAAACGAAATGTTTATCATGATTCATTAAATAGCGAAACGGGAAGGGGGGACGGGGAGGGAAGGAGGGCTAGACAGAGACAAAGAGAATTTTTTCTTCCAGTTAATCCCTGTTCAAGTGCGTAGTTCCTCTTTGGTTCTGAAAGTCTGGAACGGAAGCTACAATCACAGAGCAATATAACGAAACACCCACTTTCCTCTTAATACGTCGGTTTGTCTTTTATTTTCCTCTGTTGTTCTGGAAGAACGTAATTACCGTGTTTTATTGTGAGCAGAAAGAATGACGGATCTGAAGTTTCGTGGAAAGTTGCTTTGAACCTCAAAATCAATCTGTCTTTTGAATTTCTTCCCCGTTCCTGTTCTTTTCGGAGTTGTGTTTTATTTTTATTTTCTTCTTTCCTTCCTTGTGTTTTTATTCTTTTTGTTCTTTTTTTTCTTAAATTTTGTTTGTTTGTTGTGTTTTTTTGCCTTCTACGTCGTCTTGGCATTTGTGTTGCCTCCCGGCTAGTCCGCATACTCCTTCCTCCTCTTCCTGCTTCTCCCTTTTCTCCTCTCTCTCTCTCTCTCTCTCTCTCTCTCTCTCTCTCTCTCTCTCTCTCTCTCTCTCTCTCTCTCTCTCTCTCTCTCTCTCTCTCTCTCTCTCTCTCTCTTAAGTTAAACAAAGCCATTTTTATGCATAAATTGTAATACGGTAAAGTGCCGATTTACATTACATCATTATTTAATAAAGCTACCCACAGATATGGGTCGGTCAACTTGATCCCACCGATTCCACGAATTGACCTGTATAAGACCAGTCTTGCTTTTTCGGGTAGGCCTACTTCAGTTTGGAATTCGCTTCCATGATCCTTTAAGCACTTAAAGTCATTAAAAAGTTTTTAAAAATGTGTTAAAATCCACTTAATGTCTGAGTAGTTTAACGCCTTTTGATTTACCACACTTAGTATTACGTCAAAGATATGCTGTGCATTATATGTTCTGAACATATTTTTGTTGTACTATTGCTACATGTTCAATTGCTACCAGCTTGTATTGATAATTACCTGCATAGTATGCATTTGATTTTATGAATAACCACATATGTGTACACTACATTGGGGTGTGCACGTTAAAGATCCCACGATTGACAAAAGGGTCTTTCCTGGCAAAATTGTATAGGCATAGATAAAAATGTCCACCAAAATACCCGTGTGACTTGGAATAATAGGCCGTGAAAAGTAGGATATGCGCCGAAATGGCTGCGATCTGCTGGCCGATGTGAATGCGTGATGTATTGTATAAAAAAAAAAATCCATCTCACACGGCATAAATAAATCCCTGCGCCTTGAATATTTGCGCGATATAAATTGCATAAAATAAAATAAAAATAAAAAAATAAAAATAAAAATCCCTGCGCTTAGAACTGTACCCACGGAATACGCGCGATATAAGCCTCATATTGATTGATTGATTGATATGTATGCTCTTCATGCCTCATCTTCATCATCATCATTATCATCATCATCATCATCATCGTCATCTTTATTATCACGTGCTGAAGTTTTCCGACCTCTTTTTGTTGGTTAACTTTTTAACTTTTTAATTTTTAATTTTTTAATTAAATAATTGTGTGTCTATGCGTCACAAGGACAGATTGTAAGAAAAGGCGTAGCCTTAAATCTTAATCCTTGTTAAATAACGTTCAATTCAATTCAATTCTCTCTCTCTCTCTCTCTCTCTCTCTCTCTCTCTCTCTCTCTCTCTCTCTCTCTCTCTCTCTCTCTCTCTCTCTCTCTCTCTTTTCTCTCTCCCTCTCTTTCCTTCTTTTTCTTATGTAAAAGCTTATTAACTTGTCAAGCTGTGAACACAGTATTTAAACGATTCATCTTCTGAGTATTTCTTCTTTTTCTCCAAGCATGTTGCTTCAAGTTGTTTTCATCTCTTCATTCATCGTGGCTTTTTTCTCCCTCTTCTAGTAATTGTTGGTCCACGTTTCCTCAACTTGTCAACCAAACAAAAAAGTTAGGGTTTTCAAAACAGGGCAAGGTGGATTTCTAGAATCGTAAACAAGCTATTCCATCTGTTTTCGCAGTCTTTTGAAGCGCATGATGACATTACTTCCTCCCATGTTTCGTTGCGAGGGTTGAAGATAAAAATCAAAATGGCTGCCCTGTTGCATCTTCCTTTTATGTGACGCAATCACTAAGGGCCGTGAACTCTGTTTATTCACATTTGATTTCCCGGAGGTGTCAGGCGCAACCGGACTTCACACACTGCCGTTGACAATTCAAAGAGGCGGAACTAAGCTCGCGGAATAAAAGAAAAAATAATACATAAATGAGAGCGAGAGAGGCAAAAATTTAGGAGAAACGAAGCAATTTTTGCCGAACGTTTATTACTGTGCATTCTCCAGTTTCTCCTAAAAACTATTAATGTTCTCAACACATCCTGATGAAGTGAAATTCTGGGAATATTCTGTTGTTCTGTATGTTTGATTTTAAATATCTAAAAATGTCATTCGAGCAGCTTGGAACGAGTTAAGTTTTGTCTTGATTGAAAATTGATGACTTTCCATGGAATACGGAGTTTACATTCTTGCCTCTCAACGAATAGAACGTGTGTTTGTCATAAAGAGTGGATTGGGCTTTGGTGTGCAAGGTTGGCCAATACATCAACATCGAATACAATTGAAAACTTTACAATATAGCAGAGAACAATACCATCGAATGCAATTCAACAAAATGCGTTCTCTTTTTGGTATCAATGAAGAAGTATAGATTATTATAACTTAGCAGTTTGATGAACTGGCTTAATCCTTTCTTAAGATTAAGGTTTGCGCATACAATAAGTTATGCACATCAAGAAAGCAAGCAAGCAAGCAAACAAACAAACTAACGTTAAGACAAGCAAACAAACGATTTTAAATTGACAAACTCATTCACAAAAACCCAAAACGAAATGAAAAAGAAAACTTGCCAAGCTATCACCAAAACACCAATCCAACAAATCCAACAAACAAACAAAAACCTTGACATTTATTTTCCGAAGTTGTATCAGCTTCCCACAACCTCTTCTTGTTTCACTCGCTCTTGCTTTGAAGGATGAAAATGAAATGTTATCCGAAGCTGAGAGTCCACCCTTTCATTATCGTTCGTTTAATTAATGACAAACGACACCCATTAAACAAACCAAGCTGTCTCTTTTTTTTCCCACCTCTCTTCCAAAGTAAAACCTCTGACGTCAAATGCGAAACAAAGTGCGTGAATACGTCATAATGCGAATAATGGCGTAACGTAAACATTATGTCACTTCTCATGTACGTTTCCCAGAAACTGACATAGAATTTAGAGAAAGAAGTTTTTTTCGGTAACTTTGTCATATCAGCAAGAGCAAATTACGCGTGCGGTCACCGCCAGACTGCGTGCATGCATCGGTATTGTATATCATTAAAAGATCGGTAAGATGAAGGTTCTAGTGAATGTTTCGGTTTTTTGTCAATAATAAAACATTCCATAAACAAACATTTCTCGTTTTTGTGATTATTCAGGGTCCGCGAAGTAGCAATTCCAGCGTGTCCACTCGAGACAGATCTATCCCAAATAATTACAGTAATGATTAAAAAAAAAAAATAAAAAAAAAAAAAACCCCAGTGTGAATGGTTTAACCAAAGATGAACTCATGCGAGTCTTGCGATGATGGATGGACAAGCAAAGACTCACACCTCGGTGTGTTTTATAATTCATGTCTAAATCCTGTGTAATCCTATTCCCGGTCACGTGGCTGTATCGCGTTAATTGTGCTTGGAGTAGATGGATGTGCTATTGATACTAGCAAAACCTTGAAAATTACCGTGCACTTTTTGGAATATTTAATGGATGCATGCATTTTCCTTTCAAGGCTTCTCCCTCCTGTTACACCGGGGACGAGTTGCGTATTGTCACCCTGGTCCTCTCAATGTATAAACATGGCTATTTTCGGCGAGCGATTGTTAAGATACCGTGATTGTAATGGCGGTGCAAATCGTTTATCATGTCGCTCTTCATCAGATCAGCAAATGTTAGGTTTAGCAGTGAGTCTGAATATTGCTTCACGGCCTCTGTTTAAAGCAACCTTTCTTTCCGCACAGGCTAGCATGTACTTCAGCAGGGCTGCATCGATATATCGAAAAACCGGTTAAGACATACCGGTTCGAGGTCTCCGAACCGGCTCGAACCGGTAATCTTCGCGCGCTTCCGTCGTCATCACCGGAAACACGCTAATACAATAATGGCAACGGGTGTGCCATCTGAACGTGTTTTCTCCGGTGCAGAGTGAAAACATATTTTGCAGAGATGATTGCATAACTGACACCCATGTCATTTTGCAACGCGGACACTTGCTTAAATTATACAGCCTGACTGCTTTCTGCGAAGAGTGGGGCGTTTTGTGTGTGTGGGGTTGGGGGGTTTTTGGGGGTTTTTTTTTTGGGGGGGGGGGGTAATTAATTTCATAACTGACACCTATGTCATTATTTGCGACGCGGACACTTGCCAACAAATCTACAGCCTTGCTGCTTTTTGTGCGGAGTGTTTTTGTGGTTTTTTGCTGAATTAATTTCATAACTTACCCATATATCATTTTGCTACGTATTCACATTCTAAAAATCTATAGACTAAGTGCTTTCCATGCAGAATGTGTTGTTGTTTTTATTGACACCTGTGCCAATTTGCTACGTGTGCACGTGCTAACATCTACAGCTTGAATACTCTCTGTGCAGAGCGGTCATTTGTTGGCTGAATTGATTTCATAACTGGCACCCATGTCAGTTTGCTCAATTATTTCAGCAAATAGGTCCTACTCCGCACACAAAGCAGGAAGGCTCTGGACTTCCGGTGTGCGCCCAAGAGGAGGGATTATTTTAGCCCGTGTGAAATCGATTTCATAACTGATACCAATGCCAATTTGCTAAATGAATTCAGCAATTTCTATTCAGCAAATAGTTCTTACTCCACACATGAAAGCAGGTATGCTGTTGGCTTCGGGTGTGCGCCAAAGAACAGAGATATATTTGTACCCCATATAAAATAGAATTCATAACCGACACATATGACAAATTGCTATGATAATTCAGCAAATAGCTCCCACTACGCACACAAGGCAGGTAGGCTGGTGACTGTATGTGTGAATCCGTCTAAGAGGAGGGATATTCGTATCCCATGTAAAAGCCTTGACAGATCAATATTGGTTTATGCATGATATTTTCTAGGAGAAGGAAGATCTCTTTAAAATAATAAGACCGCCGGGTAAACATTGCAATCGCGCTTTGATTGCCGATCCGTGCATGTTTCATCAAGGATCACTCGCGTAGCACGCTCCCTAAAAATTTGCTTTACAAAAAATCCGGCCCTGTGGAAATTGAAATGAAACGTGTGAAATGTCTGGGATGATTGATCATGCCCCAATTGCTGCTATTCATTAGCAACTTTTTTGGAAATGCGCATCCTCCAACGTAAATGGGATCAAGAGTTTAACATGCTATCGCTATCGGTATTATGGGAAAAGGCTACTACAAAAAATGAAACAGTGATAAAAAAATTAAAAGGAAAAGAAGATAAAAGGAACAAGAGAGAGAAAGAGTGGGGCAGGGAGAGAGAGTGTGTGTGGGGGGGGGGAGGAGTGACAGAGAGAGAAAGATTAAGAGAGAGAATGTGCGCGCCTTCGTGAGCGAGGCTGGTACTACATATTGTTCATACGAAATGACAAACACAGGTTACAAGCGATAACGCGCAAAAGTACTGGTTTATTATTTTACATCTGACACTAAGGCATCAGTAATGCATATATAGTTACAGTACTACGTAATGAGATACTACGTATTGCGATACTACTTATTGCGGTAAAAAACTTATGGACAGAAAGAAAAAGAGAAAAGAAAACAAATTATTAGACATGGCAAAAGTATCAAAAGCATTAACAAGACACGAGAAGTAAATACAAGAAAAATAAACAATCACAAGACAGGCGAAGACAAACAGACAAGAAAGTTACAATTACCAAACACTCGTTGGTTAGTCCTTCAACAACAATAAAGAGTTACGTTCTGTACGTTCAACAACAATAAAGAATTACGTTCCGTACGTTCAACAATACCATAAGCACTAAGAATACTCAAGAAACTTAGCATACATACGTTTAAAACCAAAATGGCTAGTTTCAGAAAAATACAAAACGTTGACTCATCAGGCCAGGAATACAAAGCAAACTGTCATACCAAAAAAGTCTAACGACAACGTTCCTGCGTTAATCAAAGTCACAAACAAGATATTTACTCATCCACTTTCCCTCAATAACGTTACAAGAAATAAGCCCGTTTACAAACGATCACCACAGACCGCAAGCTTCTTTTACCTAAATTCTTTTAACGTAAGGCTGAAAAAGTCGGAGAAAACGTTTCACTTCGAACTTCGTTAACCACAGAAAACACAAGTTATCATTATAAACATTAGCGACTTTCTAGCGTCTACAAAACATTGCTGTACGTTCACAACACTAGAACAGTTGAACACACAATAAAGAAACACTACAACAAGTCAGACTTTCAACTCACGTTATACATAAACAACTCACAAAGTCATTACAAAATGGCGACCAAAACACAACACAAAACAAGTAACAACAAAATTACCTTATGCGCTGTGTGGGTTGACCAGCAGTACCAAAACGTGTTGCCTCACAAACGAAGGGCACAAAACGATTCACACTTGAGAAACAACTGTCTCCAAGAACATTACGTTGACGTTAAAACATAAGAAACACTCCGTTGGTTCACTTAATAACCTTCATACGTTTACATCAAAACCAAACGCTTCCTAAAACCCTCAGATCGACTGACGAGACAGGAGTCAAGCAGCGGTATTTATGGAAACAAAAACCTAACATGGAATAGTTATTCAAAAGTCAAAGGTCACCGGATTGACCAACCAACAACATTCCTAAGACAGAATCGGGTGAAACTACTATTTTACAACCAATCAGTAACCGATCACGCACTCCGTGCATGCCCAAAACTTAAAACGGTATATTTAACAGAAAGAACATCAAGGAACTAGCTGACATCACAAAGCTAAAAACACGTGAGTCACACGTATTCTAAAACTTGCAACGCAGATTCGCAGGGCTCACCTCAAAATCAAGACACGAAAAATAGCACGTGAATCTCACGGTGTTCTAAGACTAAACGACGCAGTTTGTGACGCTCCGACCAAAACCAGGTCACAACAACTGAACAAGGAGCACGTGAATCTCACGTAAAAATATTAACGCTCCACAAAACGGGTCACAACAAGGTGCTACAATAAAAACACGGTTTACTTCTTTTTACATCGTGCAATGACTTGAGCAAACGTAATTACAACAAAAAGTAGGTGAATGCATGCCACATCGGCATGCACACTCCCACCGGAAATTATATTAATATAATTTACTTCAAAAAACCTTTGTACAAACACATTCCTTATATCAAAAGAAGAATAACGCAGATTTAGACATTTCAAATTTACAACTCAAAACCATTGTGTTGCAAAACATTTACACAGCAATATTACGGTTCAATCATTTTCAATGTTTCAACACATCTCGTTTCAACTAAATGCCACTAGTCATTTACTCGACGGCATAAAAAGAACGCACCACTTAAACCATAAATGTCCGTTACATCATCTGGTATAAAAACAAACCGCAACAATCTACAACTGTCAAATTGGAAAAACACTCCAACGTTCAATGTTCTTTCAGTTCGCCTACGCAGCTTTGTCTTCGTGATTTTCACGATCAACTAACACAGTCATTTTGTGAATAGGTCGCTCTAATATGCGACTATCACCAGTGGGACGGCCGTGATTGTCTAGAGCCTTTGTTCCAACATGCACTTTCACTCGTCTGACCAGTCCATCAGATCCAGGCATCACTTCGACTACACGAGCCATGCACCATTCTGATCTGCACAAGTTCTGGTCATGCAAGACAACAACATCTCCCACCTGTACGTTTGCCTGGGGACGTTGCCAGACACGACGTTTCTGCAAAAGTGAAAGGTACTGGCTCTTCCATAGCAGCCAGAATTCGTCTGCCATCCGCTGGACACAGCGCCAACGTTTCCTGGCGTACAGGTCTGGATCTTCAAACACACCAGGGGGCGGAAGGATGGCACCTGACTTCATGGTGAGGACGTGGTTGGGGGTCAAAGGGCGTGGTCCATCTGCCGATTCCAATGACTCGACAGACAGTGGTCGACTGTTCACGATGGCCATCACCTCGTATAGGAACGTACGAAGTGATGAAGTAGTGAGACGCTGGCCTGATCTTCTGAGAAGACCATTCAGGATGCTGCGTACCGTTCGGATCTGACGCTCCCAAACGCCACCCATGTGACTAGCTGCAGGGGGGTTGAACTTGAACTCACATTTGCTTTCCAGCATCTTTGATGTCAGTCGTTCAGAGTCCATCTCCTTCCATGCCAGTTTGAACTCGTTGCATGCACCTACAAAGTTCGTTCCTTTGTCACACCGAATGCGTGATATGTTTCCTCGCATGGAGACAACAATGCGTAGGGCGTTGATGAAGGAATCACTTGACATGTCATCCAGGGTTTCAATGTGGATTGCCCTAGAGGCAAAATACGTCACGATCAGCCCGTACAAGATTAATGTCATGAACTTGACGCAGTCATCACGGTACCCTTGTTTTTTCTGGCGTTTCAGGCCCTTCAGATGCTTGACTGCGGCACCTCTGTTGTCGGGGAGGGACGGTTTCTCTGGTCGAAATGGTAAGGGCATCTCGTAGTGACCAGCTTCGTTGATCTTTACGTTTTCCTTCACGATCTTCATGAACTTTACATCGTCCTGGGACATGGATCCTGAGTCACTTGCAAAGTCTCTTTCCATAACATGTAATGGGTCAGTACACGAGACTTCGTCCACCTGTACCTTGTAGACGTGAGCTACACGTTCTTCTTCCCTCGATCCTGGCTTGACGATGACGCGCATGGACGAGGCTATGCCATCAAAGGCGACGGAATGCGGTGCCTTGCCGACGATGCTCCAACCTAACTTAGTCTCTACTGCAAATGGCAGTCCTTGGACAACGTTTAGGGGCATGAGGGCTTCAGCGCAGTCGTAGCCGATGAGGAGGCCTGCTTCACAGTCAGGGTATAAGGGGGGCAGTTTTGGAGACAGGTGTTGGAGATGTGGGTAAGCTTTGACAGTCTCTGAGGTGGGGATATGAGTGGGGTCAACGGTCAGATAAGGTCGTGAGATGGCAGAAGGGAGCCTGACAAACTCACTGGAGGAAGGAGAGCGGACACGCAATCCAGAGTACTTCCTGCCGGAGACCACAGCATTGTCCTCAGTCAGTGTGGAGACCCTGAGTGTAGTCGGCTGCGATTTGGCTTTAACTTCTTCAGCCACTGACTGCACTACAAAAGTGGCGTTGGACATAGTGTCCAGTAGTGCGTACGTCAGCACTTCTACATTGGGGTTAGAGTCACTGGAAACGAGAACGGGAACGATCATAGACGTGAAACCGATGCTGTTTTCCTCGCTGGCCTTAAGAGCAGACACCGTAGGGGTCGACGATGACAGTGGCTCTTGAACGTCAGCAGCAGAGGTACGGTAATTGTTCTTGTGTTCACTCGCCCCTTTGTTTTCACTCATACTGTTCTGATATTTGAAATTGTCATCATGAAGACAAGTGGGATGAGCCTTCTTGCACTTCTTGCACGTCTGTTTCTGCTTACATTGACGGCTCTGGTGATCCTTACTTCTGAGACATCCGTAGCAGATACGGTTCTTGAACAGAAAATCTCGTATCTCAACCAGAGGCTTCACTATGAGTTCCTTACATGTCCCAGCGTCATGGTCCGGAAGTTGACAGTGCAGACATGCGGTGACATCCTCTGTCAGGGTTGACAGGTTCGTTGTGAACTTTCTTGGTGTCCCCGATGCACTTGTCAAGCCGAAAACAGGGTCGTTAGAAATGTCTGCTTCGAGAGTAACGAACGACACGAGTTCATGGAACAGAGGATACCTCTTCTTTTCAACCTTGGTTCGAGCAACTGTTCTAGACCATCTGTGACTCATCCAGTCTGGGAGCTTTCCGACGATCTTCCGTAGGTACTGGGCATCATCCAGGATGCTCAGTCCACCAACTTCCTGGGCAGCAACGGAACATTGCTGCAAGAAATCGGCCAGACTTCTGAGTCCCTTGGGATCCTTGCTTTTGACTGGGGTCCATTCGTCCAGCTTGGTCCGGAAAGCTTGCGAAACGACGTATGAGTTGCCGAACCGATTTTCCAGCACTTCCATGGCTCTCTCGTAGGCATCACCTTCTCTCAGCAGAAAGAAGCCGGTCACGGCCTCCTTTGCTTGACCTCCGATGTACCGTTGCAGATACAATAACTTCTCACTGCTGGTTATGTTCTGTCTCTCGATGAGGAACGAAAACGACGACCTCCAAATTGGATATTGGAGAGGGTCACCAACAAAAATGCACGGCTCCTGCATCGGCAAGCGGTTGATCATCAGAGCGTCTGATAGGGTTTTGGCGAGAGAGTCCATAGGAGTGTCCTGCTTTGCAGGAGTAGCAAGTGGACGTTGGTAGTACGCAGACGGGGGGTAGGAGGCAAATGGACGATCTGCATGACATTCCTTGTCAAAGTTCATGTACGCAGGGGGCCTTGCATTTTCGTTTCCCCAAATAACTTTGGGGGTGGTCTGATGTGGGTCCAGGAATGTGGGCACGAAAGGCTCTGGTTTGGGATGTAGGTGGGTATCATAGGGGAAACAGGGTGGGGTAACTTGAAAACGTCTGTGGTCCATGCGTTGGTGACGTTCTTCTGGGAAGTAGGTGTGTCGTTCTTGCGTCTCATCACCTTCCCTTGTCTCTGGTAGGTGATAGGACCAACCTGTGTGGTCGAGATCAGGCGGGCGAGAGCCTGTGACGCTTGTCGTTGAGTGTCCAACGTTGTGCAGAGGCGGCTGACCAGCGTACGCACCGAAAGGGTGCTGCAGTGTGGTCAGCAGCGCTGTAGGCCGCATGGAGGATGTAGTTGCAGCCGTCGTGTAGTTGGGTGTGAAGGGCTCCTGACGGACGAAAGGAGCGCTCGTTCCGGCGTGATGGGGGGCGTTGACATCCTCTCTACGTTGAGGTCCGTACGCCTCGTAGGTGGCGTTGTTGGTAGTAGCGGCGCTTGTAGAGGCGCTGACTCCAACGACGAGGTCCACGACAGGTAACGCGTGCTGTCGTGGCTCAGTCGTTGTGGTTCCTGCGACGAAGTTGGTGACAGCAGCGTTGACGTTGACAGTCGAGATGTCATGGGTGCTGGCGGCTTGGCAGACAGGAACAGACGTGAAATCCATGGCTGGCTGGTGTGTCCCTTGGTCAGCAATGACGGCAGCACCTGTCCCTATTCCTATCGCTGTTTGTTCATTGTTTAGAGGAGGGGCTTCAAGACTGTACAGGGGAACGGAAGGACGAGGGTGGAACCTAGTGTTCAACAAATCGACTGACGGTAGATCAGGGAGATCCTGCTGAACTGTATCACATTGTTCTAGTACCCGTATCCTAGCCTGCCGCTCTCTGTTGATACTTTGGCGTTCAGTAAACTTGATAAACCTCAACGCCTTCTTCTGCTTTAGTTCATCAAGAGCTGCTTCAGCTGCGTCGTTAGCCTGCAGAGATTCTTCACTAGCCTTCCTTTCAGCTTCTCTAAGAGCTGCTTCAGCTGCTACAGCTGCATCCTTAGCCTTCCTTTCTGCTTCTTTAAGAACTGCTTCAGCTGCTACAGCTGCGTCCTTAGCCTTCCTTTCTGCTTCTTTAAGAACTGCTTCAGCTGCTACAGCTGCGTCCTTAGCCTTCCTTTCGGCCTCTCTAGCCTTCCTAGCTGCTGTTCTCTCAACTTGTTGTTGCTGCAAGAGATCTAGTTCACTGAGCTGAGCTTCCTTTATGGCTTCTGCTTCGACCTTAATGCCAATAGACACAGCCTCTAGCTTAAGAGTCAATTTAGCCTCTTCAGAGCTAACACTTCCAGAGCGGAGAGACTCAGGGTGAGAACCGGCTAGGCTACCTGATCTTCTGCTGCCTGACTTGAAGCTAGCTGGCTTGTAAATGGCTGACCTAATGCTAGCTGTTTTATGGCTGACAGGCTTGACACTGACTGACTTGTGGGTGGATGACCCAACGCTAGGTGTAACACTGCTATGCCTGGAAGTAGGCTTCTTAGTCACCTGCACGCTAGTCGTCTGTCTGTCAAGAGCTCGATCAATGTCAAACATAATGTTCTGAACTGTTCTCTGAACATCATCCCAACTTTCCTGAATGGTTTCACCGCTACCAATACTACGAAGACCTTTCTCTATGTCACCAAGATCCTTGTACATGCTCAAAACAATTTGTTTTTGACTGGTTAACGACTCTTGATTAGGAGTTTCTTGGTTAAGCTCTGTTACTACCTCATCAATTGCTCGTTCCAAGAATGTTCGTTGTCTTGCAAAGTTTCTAGTTTTGATCTCAATCTGGTAATCTCTACCTTTTTCAGTAGGCTTAATGTCACGCCTAGGCCTTTGAGAATGTTCATCTTCATCGCCGTTAATGTCATAACCTGAAGCTTCCAATGGTTTATCTGCTGGAATCTCCTCCATTACAATGTTCGCTTATTCAAAAGCACTAAAAAACCTACATAAGGTTTATCTGTTTAAAAAGTAAAATGAATCGATCTGAGGGTCGTTTGGGATAATACACAAAAGTCACACAAAAAATGCGCCGGATACGGAGTAGGAAGATCTCTAACCGACAAGTTGATCTACGTTGAACTATGGTTCACTAACACAGTGACAGGTAACAATAAAGTCCTTTGCTGGTTATCAACAGCTACGTTTACGTTCATTGAGCATCAATAACAACAGTTCTTTACATTCACTTGGCTGGACTTCAGCTAAGTTTGTTTACTTTAGCTAAAGTTCTTTCACTGGGCGTCAGCAGCTAAGTTTTTTACTTCAGCTAAAGTTCTTTCACTGGGCATCAGCAGCTAAGTTTTTTTTACTGGACGACAGCAACTAAAGTTTTTTTACTGGGCGACAGCAACTAAAGTTTTTTTACTGTGCGCGCCTTCGTGAGCGAGGCTGGTACTACATATTGTTCATACGAAATGACAAACACAGGTTACAAGCGATAACGCGCAAAAGTACTGGTTTATTATTTTACATCTGACACTAAGGCATCAGTAATGCATATATAGTTACAGTACCACGTATTGCGATACTACTTATTGCGGTAAAAAACTTATGGACAGAAAGAAAAAGAGAAAAGAAAACAAATTATTAGACATGGCAAAAGTATCAAAAGCATTAACAAGACACGAGAAGTAAATACAAGAAAAATAAACAATCACAAGACAGGCGAAGACAAACAGACAAGAAAGTTACAATTACCAAACACTCGTTGGTTAGTCCTTCAACAACAATAAAGAGTTACGTTCTGTACGTTCAACAACAATAAAGAATTACGTTCCGTACGTTCAACAATACCATAAGCACTAAGAATACTCAAGAAACTTAGCATACATACGTTTAAAACCAAAATGGCTAGTTTCAGAAAAATACAAAACGTTGACTCATCAGGCCAGGAATACAAAGCAAACTGTCATACCAAAAAAGTCTAACGACAACGTTCCTGCGTTAATCAAAGTCACAAACAAGATATTTACTCATCCACTTTCCCTCAATAACGTTACAAGAAATAAGCCCGTTTACAAACTATCACCACAGACCGCAAGCTTCTTTTACCTAAATTCTTTTAACGTAAGGCTGAAAAAGTCGGAGAAAACGTTTCACTTCGAACTTCGTTAACCACAGAAAACACAAGTTATCATTATAAACATTAGCGACTTTCTAGCGTCTACAAAACATTGCTGTACGTTCACAACACTAGAACAGTTGAACACACAATAAAGAAACACTACAACAAGTCAGACTTTCAACTCACGTTATACATAAACAACTCACAAAGTCATTACAAAATGGCGACCAAAACACAACACAAAACAAGTAACAACAAAATTACCTTATGCGCTGTGTGGGTTGACCAGCAGTACCAAAACGTGTTGCCTCACAAACGAAGGGCACAAAACGATTCACACTTGAGAAACAACTGTCTCCAAAGAACATTACGTTGACGTTAAAACATAAGAAACACTCCGTTGGTTCACTTAATAACCTTCATACGTTTACATCAAAACCAAACGCTTCCTAAAACCCTCAGATCGACTGACGAGACAGGAGTCAAGCAGCGGTATTTATGGAAACAAAAACCTAACATGGAATAGTTATTCAAAAGTCAAAGGTCACCGGATTGACCAACCAACAACATTCCTAAGACAGAATCGGGTGAAACTACTATTTTACAACCAATCAGTAACCGATCACGCACTCCGTGCATGCCCAAAACTTAAAACGGTATATTTAACAGAAAGAACATCAAGGAACTAGCTGACATCACAAAGCTAAAAAACACGTGAGTCACACGTATTCTAAAACTTGCAACGCAGATTCGCAGGGCTCACCTCAAAATCAAGACACGAAAAATAGCACGTGAATCTCACGGTGTTCTAAGACTAAACGACGCAGTTTGTGACGCTCCGACCAAAACCAGGTCACAACAACTGAACAAGGAGCACGTGAATCTCACGTAAAAATATTAACGCTCCACAAAACGGGTCACAACAAGGTGCTACAATAAAAACACGGTTTACTTCTTTTTACATCGTGCAATGACTTGAGCAAACGTAATTACAACAAAAAGTAGGTGAATGCATGCCACATCGGCATGCACAGAGAAAAAAAGAGAAAGAGAGAGAGACGCTTTTTTGACGATTTGATGGTTTAATATCATCAGCTTTAAAAGCCGTTTAGATAAAGGGAGTTACAATATGTACAAAGATATACCGACATCCACGCCGAACCAATAACTCACCAACCCACGGCCACGCATATAAACAAACACACACTCTCACTCTTTCTCTCACATACACACACACACACACACACACTCAAACACACAAACACACACATACACACACACACACACACCGTCACACACACACCGCACACACACACACACACACTCAAACACACACAAACACACACACACACACACACACACACACACACACACACACACACTCCCTCACGTGCCCACACCAACTTGTTCTGAGAGAGAGAGAGGGGGAAGGAGAGAGAGATGGGGAGAGGTAGACAGAGAGACTGACAGAGATAGAGAGAAAGAGAGAGAGAGAGAGAGAGAGAAGAGAGAGAGAGAGAGAGAGAGGAGGAGAGATAAAGAGATAGAGAGAGAAACAAAGAGAGAGGGAAAGAGACGGTACGGAGCGAGACTAAAGACAAAGACAACAAGTCGAGTAAGGCGAAACTACAACATTTAGTCAAGTAGCTGTCGAACTCACATAATGAAACTGAACGCAATGCAATTTTTCAGCAAGACCGTATACTCGGAGCATCGTCAGTCCCCGCTCATGGCAAAGGCAGTGAAATTGACAAGAAGAGCGGTTTGGTAGTCACGCTGAGAAGGATAGCACGCTTTTCTGTACCTCTCTTCGTTTTAACTTTCTGAGCGTGTTTTTAATCCAAACATATCATATCTATATGTTTTTGGAATCAGGAACCGACAAGGAATAAGATGAAAGTGTTTTTAAATTGATTTGAAAAATTTAATTTTGATAATAATTTTTATATATTTAATTTTCAGAGCTTGTTTTTAATCCGAATATAACATATTCATATGTTTTTGGAATCAGCAAATGATGGAGAATAAGATCAACGTAAATTTGGATCGTTTTAGAAAAATATAAATATTTTTACAATTTTCAGATTTTTAATGACCAAAGTCATTAATTAATTTTTAAGCCACCAAGCTGAAATGCAATACCGAAGTCCGGGCTTCGTCGAAGACTACTTGACTAAAATTTCAACCAATTTGGTTGAAAAAATGAGGGCGTGACAGGCCGCCTCAACTTTCACGAAAAACCGGATATGACGTCATCAAAGACATTTATCAAAAAAAACGAAAAAACGTTCGGGGATATCAATCCCAGGAACTCTCATGTAAATTTCATAAAGATCGGTCCAGTAGTTTGGTCTGAATCGCTCTACACACACGCACGCACGCACACACACACATACACCACGACCCTCGTTTCGATTACCCCTCTATGTTAAAACATTTAGTCAAAACTTGACTAAATGTAAAGACAGAAAGAGAAAGAGATAGGGAAAAACATAGCCGAGGGGGTAGGGCAATATCAAAGAAGCAAAATCATTTCCAACAGAGGCATGTTGTTTTGAAACCGAAATAAACCCAAATTGTATAAGGAGAACGGCCCACCCCTCTCTATAAATTCTCACACACAGTAACTCTTTTATGCGCTCACTTGGTATGCATCCCTTGGGAACGCTCAATCACATATGATGTATCGCATCTCAAAGAGATGAATGTGTTCACCATTCTTTTTTCTCGGCCGCCATTACCTGTCATAACGACTCCATAAA
>NW_027129694.1:15000-31865 GCF_037325665.1 Littorina saxatilis | reverse complement strand
CAAAATGGAGTCCGGAATCACTCGCTGCCCTCCTCTGACAAAACACAGCAAGTCCATTTTTGTCAAAAATGAGATTTTTATGTCATCATTATGAGCACATCAGCGCGCATTTTGTCAGTAAATTTTAGGTCTCAATGACGTTTAGCTCCTGAGATTTCATAAAGTAAGTCCATTTAAACCGATTTTTTTTAGGGGCGGGGATGTAGCTCAGTCGGTAGCGCGCTGGATTTGTATCCAGTTGGCCGCTGTCAGCGTGAGTTCGTCCCCACGTTCGGCGAGAGATTTATTTCTCAGAGTCAACTTTGCGTGCAGACTCTCCTCGGTGTCCGAACACCCCCGTGTGTACACGCAAGCATAAGACCAAGTGCGCACGAAAAAGATCCTGTAATCCATGTCAGAGTTCGGTGGGTTATAGAAACACGAAAATACCCAGCATGCTTCCTCCGAAAACGGCGTATGGCTGCCTAAATGGCGGGGTAAAAAACGGTCATACACGTAAAATTCCACTCGTGCAAACAACACGAGTGTACGTGGGAGTTTCAGCCCACGAACGAAGAAGAAGAAGAAGAACCGATTTAAGTTCTCAAAAAACGACGGCAGAACACAGCAACTTCCCTTACTGTGTTCTGCCGTTGTTTTTAACAAACCCGAGTTCAAAGAAAACATCGGCAGAACACAGTGATACTTCCGTCAGTGGATGCCTAGAGAGAGAGAGAGAGAGATAGCTCTTGCTTGCTTGCTTGTGTGTGTGTGTGTGTGTGTGTGTGTGAGTATGTGTGTGTGTGTGTGTGTCCGTATGTGTGCGCATTATGTGTGTGTGTGTGTGTGTTAGTGTGTGTGTTTGGGTGTTTGTGTGTGTGTGTGTGGGTGTGGGTGTGTGTGTGTGGGTGTGTGGGTGTGTGTATGTGTGAGAGAGAGAGAGAGAGAGAGAGAGAGAGAGAGAGAGAGAGAGAGAGAGAGAGAGACAGAGAGAGACAGAGAGACAGACAGAACAAGAAATTCCTCCGAGGTAGGAAAAACACCCCCGTTGGTCAAAGGGAAATAACCATTCTCACTGCCACCAACTGAGAAGGTTATTTCCCTTTGACCATTGATATGTCCCTCTATAAGTCCTTGTAGAATCTTAATCCACCAATAACTCCCTAACCGTGTGTTTGACTGGTCCCAATTTTTGTAAGGACCGTCTCAGGAATGTATAGAACCTGTTCACCAAGTTTGGTGACGATCGGTCCGTTCATTCTTGAGATCTATATGCGAACACAAACACACAAACACACAAACACACAAACAAACAAACAAACAAACACATCGACCGAAACCTATACACACCCCTATACCGGGGGTGTAAAGACAGAGACAGAGAGAGAGTGGGAGAGGCGATTTGTCGTTCGCTGGGGTGGCATTGCGCTTCTACTTATTTGTTTGTTTTTTTACTTGATGTTGTGATCTCAGAGAGAGAGAGAGAGAGCTAGAGAGATAGTGAGAGAACTAGAGAGAGAGAGAGAGAGAGAGAGAGAGAGAGAGAGCGTGCGCTTGCTTGTGTGTGTGTGTGTGCGTAAAAATGATGTTTAAAGGGTCGTAAGAGAGGACATAAACACACATTTAAACAGAGAACGTGCAAAAACACTGTGGTCAACACACGCACGCACGTACGCACGCACGCACGCACACACACACACACACACACACACACACACACACACACACAAACATACACACACACACACACACACACACACACACACACACACACACGTCAATCCCTGTGAGAAGGAAGTCGCGCATTTTTCACGTGCAAAACGAAGTAAACGCGAAAAGCCAGAATATACACACACACACGCACGCGTGCGCGCTGAAACAAGCAACAACAGTGACAACAGTCTGTTTGAAGGAAGAGTACTCAGTTAACACTCTGCAAATGATTAGGAATCAAAAGAAAACAAGTCGCGTAAGGCGAAAGTACTACATTTAGTGAAGCTGTCGAACTCACAGAATGAAACTGAACTGGCTGCATTTTTCCCACCAAGACAAGACAGGAAGTCGCACACTTTTCACGTGCAAAATTAAGTGAAAGCGACAAGCCAGAATAGCGCGGTAGCGTATCCAGGTTTCCCAATTGCTTCGTTTCCGGCCGATTTATGTGGAGCACGTGATGCCGCGCACAAAAAATATTGGCGGTCTAGAAGTGTCGTCTGCGCAATGATCGCGGCGGCGCCCGCGGCTTTCTTGACCGCCAAGGACGACCGCGCACGTTGTGAGACGTCATTCGTTAGACCTCAATTGCGTTGAGCAGAAAAGCGCGCTTTTCTGTTTTCTTTTTAATTTTCTGAGCATGTTTTAAATAAAACATATCCGAGGGCCCCAAAGGGGGGGTATCATCACGATCACGGGAAGGGAAATTTTAGCTTTCACGATCACAGTTACCTTGATTTTTGTTTTCACGATCACGAACACCAGTGGCAAATCACGTTCACGGTAAAAGTTGCATGTACAGAAAGCACGTGTCAAAGCAAACACAACCACACAGTAATTCGCTCCTCTGGATTTATTGTTTATTCAACACAAAGTGAGAACTGTTGCACTTTATTATTATTATTTTTTGAATTCTCTTTCATACACACATAGAAATACATATCATGATTTGTAATCAGTAACAAGAATGTTGTTTTCATTGTTCTCTCTCTCTCTCTCTCTCTCTCTCTCTCTCTCTCTCTCTCTCTCTCTCTCTCTCTCTCTCTCTCTCTCTCTCTCTCTCTCTCTCCACTCATACACATTCAACTCCCACACCCTGACACAAAGATGAATATATACTTGCACAATTTCACATTTCCAGAGCTAAATCTTGTAAACCCATTTTCTCAAAAACTATTGCGTGGATTGAAATTAAAGTACGATGTATTTGTGATGGGTTCTTTATTTTCAACTTTGCCATTCAATTTGAGGTACACCATCGCCTGGTTTTATGGCCTTGAAACACAAACAGGAATGCTACAGACCAAAAATGGTTTTACCTGAAAGAAGTGCGCAGTGGCAAAGCCACAAGCCTGAGCCTGCGAAGCAGGCGAGCCAACTTGGGGGGGTCCGGGGGCATGCCCCCCCGAAATATTTTTCAAAAAACGGTTAAAATCGGTGCAATCTGGTGCATTCTGGGCATCATTTTCAGGGCTGTAATAGTGTTGTGATCTTGTTAAAAATCCCATTTTAGCCTCCCCCCACCACCATTCAACACACCTCAAAACTGGTGAAAACAACACTGACTACTGTGCGCTGGCTTCATTGAGACCGGCGCCCGGTCGCGTTGCGCGATATTCACACGGATCGTTTTTGCGGAAATTTTTCCAACTTCACCGGAATAAATTTGACTTTACCGGACTTTGAAAACGGCTTTATCGGATTTCCGGCAATTACCGGAAAAGTAGCATGCCTGACAAAATCCCCAACGAACATGACTTTGATCGTCTTTGAGTTTGACATGACTCATGAGGATCAAGTGACCCAAACTGGCACTGTTTCTGAATTTAACCCATTGCTGATATTAAAGTTTACAGGCGCTAAAATAAATCCAAGCTTAATGCAAAGAAGCGACAATTACTAGAATTAGAATATATGCCAAGCGTGTCCACGTTGCTGGGATGAAAAACACATTTCTAGTTTCGGTTTTGGCTACACGCAGACTCGATATCGAGCCAGTCGAGGTCACACTGAGCGAGTGACAGCCGGACGTGGCAATGTCGACAATGTCAATGATCTCACTCAAACTCAAAGATCTTGAACAAATTTCAAGATCTTTGCCTACATTCAGAACAGTCATAGAGCAACATAGATCAACATACCTTGATATTTCGTCTTCGGAAAGACCGACCCGTAGCCTGACCTTTCCACCAAGGAAGGCATTCTCGCCGCCTGCTTTGGTCTGGCTTGAATCCACAAAATATAACAGAAGTTCGATGACAGTACCGCTGTACGCCATTTTTGATCTTCGAATTCGAATTTGACTGAATACACTCAAAACTTTTGCACGAAGCCCTTCCATTGGATGAAGTTTGGCAGACTTTTGCAATTTGCCTTCTGATTGGATCTCTTTTTTTTGTGTGATTGGTTCTCTTAAAGGGAAGCAATCGCTGTCAAAATCATATTTCTGAATGTGTTGTTGCTTCCCTTCAATCGGGATTGGCTCCTTGACGAATAGAGGATCATAGAGTGATACAGCTGTGAAAAATGTACGTTGAAAATAAAATGCTTTGCAATAATGCCCATCACGATCACGAAAACAAATGACGATCACGATCACGAGACTTGATTTTTTTGTCATCACGTATCACGGGCAAAGTCCCATCACGATCACAGAAATGGAAATTTCGGCAATCACCCGGCCGGGGTTCGAACCCACGACCTTCCGATCACGGGGCGGACGCCTTACCCCTAGGCCAACCGTGCCTGTCCCTCTAATTAACCTAATTTCGTTAATTGTGATCACATTTTAAGAGTAAACATGACATATGTATATATTTTTGTATTCAGAATTTGTTGAATCTGTTTGATGTGATGTCAATGACAACCTTAATGAGCAAACTCATTTATTAATTTGTAAGCATCCAAGCTGAAATACAATACCAAAGTCCGGGCTTCGTCAAAGATTATTTGACAAAAATGTCATCAAAATCGGTTGGAAAATGAGAGCGTGACAGTGCCGCCTCAACTTTCACAAAAAGCCGGATATGACGTCATCAAAGACACTTATAATTTTTTTTTTAAAGTCTGGGGAAATTATACTAAGGAACTCTGAGGGCCCCAAAGGGTTTAAAATCGTGATCGTGATTGGCGTTTTTTGACCTTTCTGTGACCGTGATTGCCGAAATTTCCATTTCTGTGATCGTGATAGGACTTTGCCCGTGATCCGTGATGACAAAAAAATCAAGTCTCGTGATCGTGATCGTCATTTGTTTTCGTGATCGTGATGGGCATTATTGCAAAGCATTTTATTTTCAACGTACATTTTTCACAGCTGTATCACTCTATGATCCTCTATTCGTCAAGGTGTTTGTGATCGTGAAAACAAAAATCAAGGTAACTGTGATCGTGAAAGCTAAAATTTCCCTTCCCGTGATCGTGATGATACCCCCCCTTTGGGGCCCTCAACTCTCATGTTAAAGTTTCAGGCAGATCGGTTCAGTAGTTTTCTCGGAACCGATCTACACACACACACACACAGACACACAGACACACACACACACATACACACATCACCACAACCCTCGTCTCGATTCCCCGTCTCTATATAACTTGACTGAATTAAAAATTAAAAAAAAAGAAAAAAAAAAGAAGAACGCGTCGCAGGGAAAAGGATTCATATTAAGAGTCCCATAAGCCAGGTAAAACAAAATAAACATTGTAAAAGCATAATAAATATCAGAGTTATTTAGTCATTGTTGCTTTAAGGTTACTCGGTCAGAAATAAATTTCTCGCATACAATTAATAAAGCAGAACTCAGCAAGAACTGTTGTTGTGACCGGTCACTATCTTAACTTGTGACAAGCAGTAAGAAACAAGAAAACATCGCCAAAACACAGCAACCTCCCTTACTGTGTTCTGCCGTTGTTTTTAACAAACTCGAGTTCAAAGAAAACTCCGGCAGAAGACAGTAACGTCCCTAACTGTGTTCTGCCGTGGTTTTTAACAAGCCCGAGTTCAAAGAAAAACTTGGCAGAACACAGTAAGTCCACTAATTGGCTCATAACTCTTTAATCTTACCACTATTTTTAAAATAGACTAAAGCTATAAATTCAGAAATCATCCCGACGCTTTATTGCAGTAAAATGTCCAGCGAGAATGCTTTTGTTTTAAATATAGAGCTGAGAACAGAAAACCGCGTTTTTCTCGAAACGTGATTTTTGGACTTACTGTGTTTTGTCAGAGGAGGCTGAAAGGCCCATTGCGTTGCTTAACTTGCCGTTCACGGGTCTGAGAGAGAGAAAGAGAGAGATAGAGAGAAAGAGAGAGAGAGAGAGAGAGAGAGAGAGAGAGAGAGAGAGAGAGAGAGAGAGAGAGAAGGAAGAGGGAGAGGAGGGAAAGGGATGGGGAGAGAGAGACAATGACAATGACAATGACAATTCTTTATTTTACGAGGGTAACAGAATAAGCATTGGTATACTTTTTTGCATCAGGCCCTCGCCCTAAAGAGGGACTAAATCTACTATAGAGAGAGGAGGAGAGAGAGAGAGGAACAAGAACAAGAACAAGAACATCATTTATTCTTCAGGCCTCTAGCCCCTAGAATAGGGTTGTTACAAACAAAAATACAAGTCAAAAGTACATACAGCGGCAAAGCAACACGAAGATACAAAACTAAACACATACAGCGGCAAAGCAACAAAGATACAAAACTAAACATACACGGTAAAGTAATACAGTCACAATCAGTCGTCTTGAGCTATGTTTTCAGTAAACTCCAGGCGAGTTTTTAGAGCAATAAACAAGTAAATGCTTAATCTACGAATATCAGATGATGAGCCGTTGCGGAGAATATTCACAAAATTTAATGAGTTATATCTTGTATTTAGAAACTTAGCCCTGGCGTTTGCATACAATGGACAATCAAATACAAAGTGCTTTTCGTCTTCCACAACATCACAAAGCTTGCATAGAATATTCCTGTCCCTTCCAAATGTTCTTCTAAAACACGAAGCTCCAATAGCCAACACACCCAGACGCAATTTGGTCAAACAATCGCGGAAACATTTTTTGTCAATGAAATCAAAGTACTTCTCACTTTCAAAAACTGTTTTGAATAATCGGTAGTTTTGATAAATGTCATTACTTATAATGGAACCATTCCATTCCTGCAAATACATATCAGCCATTCTCTGTTTAAACAAAGAAATAAATGTTTTTTCACACCCCACCCCTTGTTGCAACCAAACATATCCAAACCCCGTGCTAAACAATGTATTCTTTACATGTGTTGCCCAGCATGTTTTACCTCGCTCGTCCAAGTTTTTTAACATTAAGTATGCCTGTCTGGGAATTCTGGATATATCTAGTGTCAACAGCTTCAACCAATATTTTATGCACCTTACTGCACTGTTGATGTACAAAGGGTAGCGTCCCAGTTCTCCATACACAAACTTGTTGGATACTTTAAGAGGAACACTTAAGAACCTTTTGCATGCAAGTGTGTGAACCTTTTCTATATTTCTAGAGAGAGAGAGGGAGGGAGAGAGAGGGGGAGAGAGAGGGAGGGAGAGAGAGAGAGGGAGGGAGAGAGAGAGAGGGAGAGAGAGAGAGGGAGGGAGAGAGAGAGAGGGGGAGAGAGAGAGAGGGGGAGAGAGAGAGAGGGAGGGAGAGAGAGAGGGGGAGAGAGAGGGGGGAGAGAGAGGGGGAGAATGAGAGAGGGAGAGAGAGAGAGGGGAGAGAGAGAGGGGGAGAGAGAGAGAGGAGGATAGAGAGAGGGGAGAGAGAGAGAGGGGAGAGAGAGAGAGGGAGGGAGAGAGAGAGGGATGGAGAGAGAGAGGGAGAGAGAGGGGGAGAGAGAGAGAGAGAGAGAGAGAGAGAGAGAAAGAGAGAGTGAAAGAGACAGACAGACAGAGACAGACAGAGACAGAGAAAGACAGAGACAGAGAGAGAGAGATTTTTTCTTCTGTGTCAAGCGCTTTGAGTTATCCTGAACGCCTCAGGAATCCGCGTTGCAACTTCTTTCCAACAGTTTTTGGCCAAAAGGCAAAGGAGAAAGAAAGACACTTATCAGCTTTTTTTCTGGCTGCCAAACGCCCGAGGTCATCATTAGAGACGGTGAGGTTCTTCCCTAATTAATGGGAGAAACTTTTGAGGTGGACTGAGTTCGTTGACAACCGCCCGAGGTCATCCTTATGCACGGCGCAGTTCTTCCCCAATGTGAGAAACTCACGAGGTACACGCACTGAGCTGTAGTTTTCCTCAAAGCTAATCTGTTGTTTTTAGTTCTATTAAAGACACCGTCCTCTCGTGCAAAGCAATCACGTTCACCATTACAGATATGAGAAGAGAGAGCGTCCTTTGGTTTGGACACATACCAAACATCGACAGGGTGCCTGGGTTCTGTGCAGAGTGGGGATTTATTTGCTGAATTACTTTTTTTGCAAGTTATTCCTATGCCAACCTGAGAAACTAGTTCATAAAAAAGTATCTCTTACTCTGTGGATGAAGTGGCCAGGCTGTTGATATTTGACATGTGTGCAAGTGTAATGATGATCTCATTCTTCGTGAGATCCTGGACAGATATGTGCATGGTGGTGTACGTGATCGCTTTAAACAAAAAGCATGGTTCCTTTATAATAGAAATAGTGTAACATCTTGGATTAACACTTCTGGCAGTGAACAGGATCGTGTAGGGAAGAACGGTACTTTCAAGCTTCATTTTCTGTCAGAAACCGCTGGGGTGACATTTATTTTACATGCGCTGAACTGGTTTCTTGTTAGCCCAAAGGCTGGTCGTTTTTACGGCTTGCTTGAGGGAGAGAAATACCAGGAACAACGCCCCCCAAGAACAAAAACACGCGCCTTGATTTTGATTCTGCGAGGCAGCTTCAAATCCGTTTTGCATGGAACGAGGCGCAATCAAAATTAAACTTGAATTATCGTCAACATTTTTGGAGTGCTTTGCTTTCGTTTTGTCTCGGGCTTTTGGACGTTATTTTCTTACTTTCTGCCATTCTTTCTTTCTTTATTTGGTGTTTAACGTCGTTTTCAACCACGAAAGGTTATATCGCGACGGGGAAAGGGGGGAGATGGGATAGAGCCACTTGTCAATTGTTTCTTGTTCACAAAAGCACTAATCAAAAATTTGCTCCAGGGGCTTGCAACGCAGCACAATATATTACCTTACTGGGAGAATGCAAGTTTCCAGTACAAAGGACGTACAAAAATTGACTATATTCTATACAAGAAACACTCAACAAGGGTAAAAGGAGAAATATAATCCGTTAGTCGCCTCTTACGACATGCTGGGGAGCATCGGGTAAACTCTTTCTCGTCCCAACCAATATGGGACTCCCCCTAGCCCGCGGGGGGTACTTTCTGCCATTGATTTCTTCCGTTAAAGACACGTTCCTTCCCGCTGGAAGGATCGTGTACGCCACCCTGTACCCCGGATCTGTCTACGCGTTTACATTGGGTAAGGGAACCCTTCAACTTAGACACATACCAAAAATCAACAACCTTGCTATGCTACGCGCACAGAGGATTTTGTTTGTTTGATGTAAATTCGTAACGGACACCAGTGTTCATCTGAAAAATTAATCCATCAACAAATTCTACTCAGCACAGGAAGCAACCACGCTAGAGATTTTTTGGATGTGACCATGTGGAAGGATTTCTCCTACGCCATGTACATTTTTGGATAACTCTGAATGACACAATTTTAGGCGGAAGGGGGGGGGGGGAGCGGCCTAAAAGGACGAAAACCACACGAAAAACAATTACATAAAAGTGAAAGGATACTCCCACCCCAAGTAAGAGAGAGTCAAAGGCTGAGACAAAGGTATCTATCTTTACCAGGGTTTTACATTGAACTTGAAAGGTATCTATCTTTACCAGGGCTTTACATTGAACTTGAAAGGTATCTATCTTTACCAGGGTTTTACATTGAACTTGAAAGGTATCTATCTTTACCAGGGCTTTACATTGAACTTGAAAGGTATCTATCTTTACCAGGGTTTTACATTGAACTTGAAAGGTATCTATCTTTACCAGGGCTTTACATTGAACTTGAAAGGTATCTATCTTTACCAGGGTTTTACATTGAACTTGAAAGGTATCTATCTTTACCAGGGCTTTACATTGAACTTGAAAGGTATCTATCTTTACCAGGGTTTTACATTGAACTTGAAAGGTATCTATCTTTACCAGGGCTTTACATTGAACTTGAAAGGTATCTATCTTTACCAGGGCTTTACATTTAACTTGAAAGGTATCTATCTTTACCAGGGTTTTACAATGAACTTGAAAGGTATCTATCTTTACCAGGGTTTTACATTGAACTTGAAAGGTATCTATCTTTACCAGGGTTTTACATTGAACTTGAAAGGTATCTATCTTTACCAGGGTTTTACATTGAACTTGAAAGGTATCTATCTTTACCAGGGTTTTACATTGAACTTGAAAGGTATCTATCTTTACCAGGGTTTTACAATGAACTTGAAAGGTATCTATCTTTACCAGGGCTTTACATTGAACGTGAAAGGTATCTATCTTTACCAGGGTTTTACATTGAACTTGAAAGGTATCTATCTTTACCAGGGTTTTACATTGAACTTGAAAGGTATCTATATTTACCAGGGTTTTACATTGAACTTGGACGCATACAAAAGGGAGGACTTTACACACGATTTGTTTCTCTCCAATGACATTTATTTTAGGGTTTTTACTTTTAATTTGTTGGCTCTGTTTCTACTTTTGTCTTTGTTCGCTGCAGGCTTAGGGCCTTTAATTAGCGCTTCAGCGTGTAATTTGTGAATGTTACACGGTAGAATCAGATTTGTGTGATCTTTTACGGATGATAAAGGCGGGTGTGTGTGTGTGTGTGTGTGTGTGTGTGTGTGTGTGTGTGTGTGTGTGTGTGTGTTTGTGTGTGTGTTTGTGTATGTGTGTGTGTGTGTGTGAGATAGAGAATGCGAGAGAGAGAGAGAGAGAGAGAGAGAGAGAGAGAGAGAGAGAGAGAGAGAGAGAGAGAGAGAGAGCGAGGGAGGGAGGGAGGGAAAGAGTTAGACAGACAGACAGACAGACAGACACACAGACAAATAGACAGACAGACAGACAGACAGACAGAGAAAGAGAAAGAGACAATGACAAGGAAAATGACATTTTGTTTTATGTGACGAGAGTAATAGAGTAAGCAGTGATCTTGTTTTAGTATTTTGAGTTTGTTTTATTGACTCTAGGCTTACGTGTTTTATTCCATGTAAATCGTACATAATCCAGACGCAACCCACGTCTCTAAACCAGAGAGAGAGAGAGAGAGGGAGGTTTGTGACAGCGCACGGAAGAAAAACGAACACACAAGTAAAAGTCGCCCAACAGACATTCAAGACAAGCACTGAAAACAATCTGCGTGCGAAAATAGATTACGGTTTGATTTTAAGTTTGTTTTAATTAACTCTACGTGTTTTATTCCATGTAAACCGTAAATAATCCAGACACAACCCACGTTCCTAAAACAAACTGAAATGGTAACGCAGAGATTCTTACAGAAGAGAGTCTTAAAACTGGGTAAAGTTACAGGCCTAGTGAACAGCATTTTTTTTTTAATGTCAAATCAAGGTGGGTTTTTTTTACAGATGGAAGATTTAGGTCGAAAGTTCCTTAAAAGAGAGTTAAAACCCAATGTAGTAATTAAGTTATTATTCAAAACAGTGAAATCGCACACAACTAACAAAGAAAAACTGCCATATACGCACGCTGTAAATTCAAAGACAAAGACACAATAGTCAAAGCCTAAATAACAAATCTCTCCCACTAACGCGCGTGCACACATCTTGCACTTTTCGGGGCACGTTAGCAAATTTTCTGAGCACCGGAAATGATCGACAATGACGTAACGCCCGCTGAAGTTGACCGGAGGATCATACCCTCCAAAAAACCCTTCACCCTATCACCCCGCCCCCCCCCCCTCCGTCCCCCACGTCCTACCCCCCGTCCCTCACACATCCCCCTCCATCACTTCGACATTTCGATCGGACGTTGAGTGGTTTGCAAGCCGTCCTCTTCTTGTCTTGTGCTCGCTAATGCTGAAGATGCGACATTGGACGTGAAAGGGTCATATTCGTCTTTTTTTTCCTTACTAAAAAAATCAAAACCAAGAAAGGTATATTATTGACACGTTATATTAATAACAAAACAAAACGTTACGTTCACTGATCTTCCACCAAGCGGCCGTTTCAGTGAACATACAGACAAACACTTATAATAGAGAAACTAAACTTATCTGACAAACGTTCGAACGTACGTAGTCAGTCTGTTTGTTTTTGGATTTCTGTTTTTCTTGTTGTTAGTGGTGGTGTTTGTATTGTGGTTGTTGCTGTTGTTGCCGCTGTTGTTGTTGTTGTTGTTTGTATTGCTGTTGTTATTATTTATTTCATTGCTGTTATTAATGTAGACGTACACGGCATGCACGATTTGCTCGAAACGCACCACAAGTATGGTAATCAATGATATTCAAAGTGAGTGAATGCCCTTCAGTATGACGGCTTACTAGTGCCAAAACCTGGGGTTACCCATTATCACGTGATAATTACTAATTAACGCTGTACTGTCAGTTACTGTTTTCACTCGTTAGTTACTCATTTTCACGGGATAATTAGTCATTTTCACGGGATAATTAGTAATTTTCACGGGAAAATGACTAATTTTTAGTTTTGGCACTAGCAATCCGTCAGGAAGTGAACCAAAACTAAAAATTAGTAATTAACAGGTGAAAGTTAGTAATTTTCCCGGGAAAATTAGTAATTAACACGTGAAAATTTTCCCTTGATAATTACAATTATGAGGTTTTGGCACTAGTAAGCCCTATGACGGCTTACTAGTGCCAAAACCTGGGGTTACCCATTATCACGTGATAATTACTCATTAACGCTGTCAGTTACTGTTTTCACCTGTTAGTTACTCATTTTCACGGGAAAATTACTAATTTTTAGTTTTGGCACTAGCAATCCGTCAGGAAGTGAGCCAAAACTAAAAATGTGTAATTAACAGGTGAAAGTTAGTAATTATTCCGGGAAAATTAGTAATAAACACGTGAAAATGGTATTTATTGGTAATTACAATTATGAGGTTTTGGCACTAGTAAGCCGTCATACTTCAGGGCATCGCTTCTCTCCATCGTCGGAGACATCAAGTACTGCAGAGGCACCGCCTGGCGGCAAGACGGCTTCGCCATCTATGACGCAGCAGCTGGCGTACGGAACCGTCTCACGAACAAACAAGGGAAGTCACTCAGTGGAAGTAAGCCGAACAACGCTCACAACGACTTGTACGTAAAATATAAGCTTTTAAAAAGCTTGCTTTTGCAAAGTGAAGGCAGTCCTTCTATGCCGGTAGAACTTTTTGTACCGCAGAATCTTATGGTCTAACTTTGGAAGAAACCCGAAGGCCTTTTTTTCCTTAGGTATAGTATCCCTTTGAAGAGTGCACGTGGACTTTGTCAGTGAAGCCATACATAGGTAGATAAGCGCCAAAGTGGCAAATCGAGACTAACGAAAGGACCCGAAAAGACATCATTCCAGACTCAATCAGGGATGCTAGGCTGCCGTCTGTAGCATCATACTGCTCTCTCTTCTCTAACCGCCATTATCCCCGGGGGAAAAGAAGAGAGGATTTTCTTCAGAAAAGATCCCTCTCCATAAAAGCTCGAGCACTCCTTGTCGCTCAGCGAGATGCTATCTTAGCTGTACTTGTCACACAGCTTCCAGGAATAGAAGACGAGCAGCACAACAAGAGCCCATGGGGTAGGCAGGGGGGAGGGGGGGGGGAGGGGGGGGGGAGAGAGAAGAAAGGAGAAGCCCGGAGGGGGGAGGGGAGGCTTGAGAAACAGGGTGACGATCTGTGAAGAAGGCCAACGTGTACATGGAGTTTACATCTTCCTGAACAACGGGGCGTGAGTATAAGAAGATTTCGCACGATCATCATTATGAGAACGGTAAAAGTGATAGGGGGCGGGTGGGGGTGGGATGGGGTGGGAGGGCAACAAGAATAAACGGGAAGGAGGGAAGCATATTCAATTAGAGGGATACATAGAGGGGGGGGGGGGGGGGGCTGAGATACAGGGTGCACGTGCTGATCTGTGAAGTACAGCATAAGAAGATTTTGCACGATCATCATTATAAACGGTAGAAGTAAAAGGGGGCGGGTTGCGGGAGGAATGCGGTGGGAGGTGAACGAGAATAAACGGGAAGGAGTTTATGACGACGTCGCCTTTCTTTCAGGGGCACAAAACCCGATTCATCAACTCTTGCTGTATTATAAAATTGTAAATCGTTTAACCCCTGCATATTTATATTCCAAACTGCCTGTCTTGGTTTCCGATGTAAATCCTTACCACAGACGACGCCCTCTTGAACGTAAGGTTCCATTATGCAGAAGTGAGTTATGTAAATCTTCATTTTTTCCTTCAACGACAGCTTTGTGGAATAATCTTCCAGAAAATATACGACAAACGCAGTCAATTGGTGAATTTAAAAGATTTTTGATGAATGGAGATGTTGTTGTTCCACAGTATTATTATTTAGGCAACCGTAAGGCACAGGTATTTCACAGCAGGTTGAGATTAAATATGAGCGATTTGCAACAAGACCTTGTTAACCGACACCTCTCTGATAATTTAGAATGCACGTGTGGAGTACGCCCGGAAGACGCTGAACACTTTTTGTTACATTGTCCAAAATTTAAAGAACATAGAACCATTTTATTCAATAGTCTACCAACGTACGCTCTGGATTGCAAAACACTTTTGTTTGGCAATACTGATTTAACTATATCTTTGAATACGAAAATATTTTCTGCTGTACAAGATTACGTTATGTCAACTGATCGCTTCGGCTGATATTATATTAACAGTGACAGCAATAGATGTAGCAAAGCATTCTCTCTCTCTCTCTCTCTCTCTCTCTCTCTCTCTCTCTCTCTCTCTCTCTCTCTCTCTCTCTCTCTCTCTCTCTCTTTATTTGTATAAAATATTATGAAATATTTTGAAAGAAAAGGGTTGAAGTTATCACTTGTTCGCCATGTCTTGTTATCAGAATGTGTATTGATTATTAGTTTTGGAACGTGTCCATAAGCAGTCTGCTTGTTAACGTTCTTAATGTTGTTACTGTATATAACATGTATACAAGGAATTAATAAAAACACGCTTAAACCAAACGGGAAGGAGAGAGGTATCTGAAATTAGAGGGAGACAGAGACAGGGTGGGGAGAGGAGAGGAGGCGAAACAAAACCATAAGAATGTATGGGGGAAACTAAACCGGAAAAATATACCTGGATTTAAACAGAGATAGAAAAAAGAAAGAAAGAGAGAGTGGGAGAGAAGAGTATGGAAGGGCAGAGAGAGAGAGAGAGAGAGAGAGAGAGAGAGAGAGAGAGAGAGAGAGAGAGAGAGAGAGAGAGAGAGAGAGAGAGAGAGAGATGGAGAGAGAGTGAGAGGGAGAGGGAGAGAGAGAGAGGGAGACGAGAGAAAGAGAGAGAGAGAGAGAGAGAGAGGGGAGAGAGAGGGTGAGAGAGGGAGAGAGAGAGGGAGGGCGAAAGAGTGGGAGAGAGAGAAGCCACACATGCATGAAAGACAGAGAGACAGACAAACAGAACATTACGGGGAAAAAGCATACGGTGTGTGTGTGTGTGTGTGTGTGTGTGTGTGTGTGTGTGTGTGTGTGTGTGTGTGTGTGTGTGTGTGTGTGGTTTTGCGAGAAAGAGAAAGAGAGACAGACAGACAGACAGCCTACAGACAGAGTAAGACAGACAGACACAGACAGACAGACAGACAGACAGACACACACAGACAGACAGAGACAGCATCCACACAACTGCAATGACTGAAACGTCCATAAACTCCACCCCACCAGAAAAATAAGTGCACAGAAATGACCCGAAAGCAACCGCGGAAGTAATGTGCAACCACATTTAGATGCAACGATTTCATCAGTGACCAAACTCAGATAGCAATGAGCGATCCTTAGGGTTAGTGGGTCGAAACCCAATAACAGGGCAGCCATTTGCAGAGGGACGCATTCAAGTGGGCAAAATGCAAATTGCAGAACCGGAAGGAAGTTGCCCTCGGTATCCCAGACACCCTATCCAGCCAGGGAAGAAATCTCGGTGACCCCTTCCTTCCTCTCTCCTTCCTTCCTTCCTTCCTTCCTCCTTTCCTTGCTTCCTGGTAGATTATGTAGCCGTATTTTTGTGTGTGTACGTCAGTCAATACTTGACTGTTTTGTTGTGGACTGAGGATCGTGACCGAGCTTGGGTGAATGTATGTATGTATGTATGTATGTATGTATGTTTATTCCCCCCTCTGCTTCTTTACCTCTGTAAACTTGTAGAGCTAGTTATTTTTCGATAAACACCCAGCAACCAAACAAATAACGACCCAGCAACAGCCTGAATCCTCGATAGCGCAATGGGTTGAGAAGCTGTTCTGCGTCGGTACTACTTTTGCGACTGAAAAGTTCCGAACGCTCTAATGTACGAAGTATACATCTCTGGAGCAAACAATACAAACATACCGCATTTAAATTAACAACTACAGGCTTGAACACATGAATCTCCATATAAAATCCATGTGTTTGGTTGTTTTATGAATCTAGATCTGCTGTGCACATCTGCTGCTGTGTTCATCACAAGCAAATTCCCAAGGCAAGTAACTCTCATACTTTGTCTAGCGACAAGAGTAGTTCCCCTTTCAAATTTCTTTTCACTCAGTTTCTTCGACAACAGACTGCAATCCGACGGTCAGTTTTCAACAATATTTCATTTAATAAACAGATCACACGCAACCAAATGCACACATCTCATCAATTTAAACAACATAAAGCGGTTTCATACACTATTTTCCCCAGAAAACTGAACTTCATACAGTTTTTAACGTTGGAACACGGGTGCAAAAGTTCGTCTGCTAGTCTCATTTGACGAAAGAACATTATCCTAAGCGATACCAAAACATATACAGAACACACAATATCTGCCTTTGCCGCCACAGCAGAATAACAGCATATCTGTGTACTTGATTTTAGTCCAAAATAGGAAAACTGACAAGAAGTGTTAACAGAATGGAATGATTTGCACGGAACTATACAACCGCGCATTAATCGATCGCCTGCGCAGGTTGACTGGTTGAGTGAATAGGAT
>NW_027129694.1:0-10000 GCF_037325665.1 Littorina saxatilis | reverse complement strand
CAAAATCGCTTCTGAACATTGTACAACAAACATCATGCCATGTAATGGTGTACAGTGGCCAGCAAAAGTATCGCACCAAATGGGAAGAACGGAAATGACTAAAATTGCTTTGAACGAATCGGGAAATGACCTCACATTTTAACGGTCCTAATTAGATATGTAAGAACTCTTCATTTGCTAACAGATTTGGTATCACAAGAAAGAGGGGACTTTCGTCTTTACTATGTTAAAAATTCATGAGTGTAGTATACTTGATTGTATTAAAAAGACCGTTTGAAAAGTGTCTAAATTGTTAGACCTTTCCTCTCTTTCTATGTGGTGCAATACTTTTGCCGGCCACTGTACAGGTGGTTTGACCCGGATAGTGTACAGTCCCAATAGTTTCATGGAGACACGCACTTTTTTTAGGATGGTACTCGCACTCTGATATTTCTAATTTTCTATGGCAGATGGAGTCCGGCCCCTGAAATCACCTGTCCACTGCATAAACCATGGATGCGAATCAGCATAAATGACAAAGAATATTGGCTGTTTAATGCATGTACATTATTTGATTTTACTTAAGTGTGTATATTATAGCTATTTTCATTTTTTGGGTCAACGTTGTTTTATTGTTACAGTTTTATTTTCACCTCGGTGGTCTTGTTAAGATGATCACGTGCTACATGCACACGAAAAGGCAAGATAATGATTGTGTTCAGGCTTGTATATAAGGTTGTTTTCTAATCATTTAATATGTTTGCAATTTCTTATGTATACTAACTTGTAGACCCTCACCCCCATAGCCTCCCCTTGCAATGAACTTTGTTTATGCAATAAAATGTCTTACGTCTTACGACTTACGTCTCTCTCTCTCTCTCTCTCTCTCTCTCTCTCTCTCTCTCTCTCTCTCTCTCTCTCTCTCTCTCTCTCTCTCTCCCCAGGGGCGGATCCGGCCCCTCTCTGCCGGGATCGGTGGGGGGGTGGTAGCCCGCTACCGTGGGGGTTGGGGATTGCAGAGAAGCAAAATTTGGAGTTATCGGATCGTAAAAAAGCACAAAACATCGGCATTAAAGGTGGTGGGGGGCTATAAAAACATAACAAAACAAGAGCTGAGACATTCACCTAATATAACTTGATATTACTGGCAAATTTAGAAGTACAATGTCCCATGGTGCACAACCGCTGGCAATCAAATATTGTCGCGACGTGCAACCATGCTCTTCCATGGTGTCTTTACATATCCGTAAAATATGAAGTAACCATGTAACATTTAACCCCATTGTCAATAAATAATCATTGATTACATCTTAATTGTCTGTAGCTTTGTCCGAAAGCTTGATTTTTGGTGGTGAAGGTTGAAAGTCAAAATTTACAAAAATGCGCTTGAACAAGTGTAAATAATCACAGTTCAACATTCACACGTAAATGCAATCAATGAAAAAAATCGATGATGTGATGCTACAACACCTAAGTTCAAAGTGTAAACAAAAGTTATGTGATAATCTACTAATTAAGAGAAGAGATTTGTAATTTTGTGGAGAAACTCACCTCGCGTGTCCTGATCCCGCGGTTTTTAGTCGATGCAACCGATCCCGCGGCTTTCAGTCGACGCAACCGTTTACGGCGTGTTGATGAACCTTTGGCCCCGCTAACTGCTGTTGTCACGTAGTAACATGCATAATATTCTTGTAATGATCGGTCTGCACGACAAATGCCTCCTCATTAGTACATAACCATGTTCCAGCTCTCCCTGTTAGCGAATGTGGGTGTTTGATAATAGGACATACTATTATAACAATCTTCGACAGAAAAAGAACAAAAAGACTATGTTGACGAGTATAAGGAGGAAGGGGAGGTGGGGGGGGGGGGGAGTTGGGAGATACAAAGAAGATGGAGGAGGAGAAGCGATGATGATTGAGATGCTGATTCTGATGATTAGGAGGAGCGAGAGGAAGGGTAGAGAAGGCGAAACGACGACGACGACGACGACGACGACGACGATGATGATGATGATGATGATGATGATGATGATGATGATGATGATGATGAAGAAGAAGAAGAAGAAGAAGAAGAAGAAGAAGATGCTTATGATGATGATGATGATGATGCTTATGATGATGCTTATGATGATGCTTATGATGCTGCTGCTGCTGCTGCTGCTACTGCTGCTGCTGCTGCTGCTGCTGCTGATGATGATGATGACGACGACGACGATGAGGAGGAGGAGGAGGAGGACGATGACGATGATGATGATGATGATGATGATGATGATGATGATGATGATGATGATGATGATGATGATGATGATGATGATGATGATGATGATGAAAATGCTGCTGATGGTGATAATGATGAGTGGGAGGAGAAATGATGACGACGACGACCATGACGACGATAGCAAAGTGAAGGAGAAAGAGGAAGTGGAAAAAAGAAGAAGAAGGATGATGGCTGCGTCTAATGTTGACGTCAATGACGATGAATGTGACACAGATGATGGCGTTGATAAGGATGAAGAAGACATAAAGAAACCGATAGAAGGACAATGACGAAGATGATTAATTCGGCAACGACGAAGAGAAAGAAAATAGAAGAAAACTCAGGATGATAGGAAGAGCGATGCTTGTCTCCTACCGTTTAACAAGGTAATGTAACCGAGTGCCGAAACACCACAATCACCTATGGAGGCGAAGTCGAATCAAACAGGATTGAGAATTTTAGATCTTATTTCTAAGCCCTATAAAAACTGTTATGCATTCGCAAAGGAATCCATTAACATACAGAGAGAGAGAGTGGACGTATTTTGTTGTGTGCTCCACTAACTCTGTTTTGTGCTCTGGTATCGTTGAAATAAAGTCACGTTACTACAACCCCTTTACTTTTTCTTTATTTGGTGTTTAACGTCGTGTTCAACCACGAAGGTTATATCGCGACGGAGGGAAGGGGGGAGATGGGATAGAGCCACTTGTCAATCAAAAATTTGCTCCAGGGGCTTGCAACGTAGTACAATATATTACCTTACTGGGAGAATGCAAGTTTCCAGTACAAAGGACTTAACATTTCTTACATACTGCTTGACTAAAATCTTTACAAAAATTGACCATATTCTATACAAGAAACACTTAACAAGGGTAAAAGGAGAAACAGAATCCGTTAGTCGCCTCTTACGACATGCTGGGGAGCATCGGGTAATTTCTTTGTCGTCCCAACCAATGTGGGACTCCCCCTAACCCGCGGGGGGTACTACAACCCCTGACTTGGCGTTTTCTATTCCATGCTTCCTGCCTGAGCACCCCTCCCTTCTTCACTACTTCACCCCATCATATATATATATATATATATATATATATATATATATATATATATAAAACATCAGAAATTGTGAAAGAAACAATTGAAAGTCAGCAGAGACTTTCTTCCGAGATTTGTTAAAATCTCTTAGCAGAGATAATATATACATATATATATACATATTTATATATATTGGTTATTCAATGCAAAATGTACCATGTGTTTCGTGTGACGCCTTGTGTAACAAAAAAGGTCCAATTATTCTTGAACAAAGTCAATTTTCTAAGCATTCAGACAACCGACAGACATACATTTGGTATGGATTGAATCCGCACGAAGAGTACTTCATGACTGTATTTTATTGTTATTTAAATACAGAACAAATTACGAAGGTTGAACAGTGGCTAGAACAGGAATTTTGCATGCAGACACCTTGACAGATTCCTAGCCTGACAGAGTCCTTTGGCAAGGTAGGCCGCTCACAATGCGTTGGGGTTGAACTCATTGGATCACTATAAAACAGCAATCGGAACTCAATTTATCATTTGTTTGTTTGTTTGCTTAACGCCCAGCCGACCACGAAGGGCCATATCAGGGCGGTGCTGCTTTGACATTTAACGTTTGTTTGTTTGTTTGTTTGTTTGCTTAACGCCCAGCCGACCACGAAGGGCCATATCAGGGCGGTGCTGCTTTGACATTTAACGTGCGCCACACACAAGACAGAAGTCGCAGCACAGGCTTCATGTCTCACCCAGTCACATTATTCTGACACCGGACCAACCAGTCCTAGCACTAACCCCATAATGCCAGACGCCAGGCGGAGCAGAAACTAGATTGCCAATTTTAAAGTCTTAGGTATGACCCGGCCCGGGTTCGAACCCACGACCTCCCGATCACGGGGCGGACGCCTTACCACTAGGCCAACCGTGCCGGTCGACATTTAACGTGCGCCACACACAAGACAGAAGTCGCAGCACAGGCTCCGTGTCTCACGCCAGTCACATTATTCTGACACCGGACCAACCAGTCCTAGCACTAACCCCATTATGCCGGACGCCAGGCGGATCAGCCACTAGATTGCCTATTTTAAAGTCTCACGTATGACCCGGCCGGGGTTTGAACCCCCGACCTCCCGATCACGGGGCGGACGCCTTACCACTAGGCCAACCGTGCCGGTCCAATCAATTTATCATGATTTCACATGAAGCGTTTGTGGATAACTATGCGCGCCATGACTGAGATGAATAAAATATACATGTAGAATGGGTCTATTTGTGTTTGTTCAACTCCAAGGCATGCACTGATGCTGTGAAACAATGTTCTAGGAACTCGTTACGATCATGACTAGCAGAAATACGGAAAAAAAGAAGAAAAAAAAAAAGAAAGAAACTCTAGGTCAACTCTGCTAAAATGTAACAAATACATGTGTCTTCGCTGTTATATATTAAAACATATTGTGTGATAACAGCTTTGGCTGTGGACAGAAACGAGTCCGTTTTATTGGCGTCAAATTGTGAGTGAACGCTGCCAACAGTGGGAGAAAAAAAAGAGAGAAAGTCAAAGGGTTTAAAAAAAAAAAAAAAAAAAAAGCGGAACAGTTCATACTGCAGCTGTTCATGCTTGGTGAATGAACGGATTCCTAAAACTAACAAATACTCTTCGCTTTAAAAAAGTGAACATGAATTGACACATTTTTTATTCAAGGCGGTCCTTTCTTGAGCCCGCACGATGTTGACGTCATCAAAACTTCGCGAAGTCTTTTTACCGAAAATTCAGTGTCAAAGCTTTGTTTGCAGAGAGCCGCGTGAAGTCGAATTCGCGAAGTTGACTTCCCTCAATTATTATCAGGCTTTTGGGTCTACTTACAGTGTACGAGAAAGCTTCAGAACATGCTTACAAGACGACTCCCACGCTCTCCGTTGTGGGCTAATTGTATGCGAAAGGAATCTATCATACGTTATTTGTGTTTTTGACATAAATAATGACATTTTACACAGATCGAGACAGTCACTGTTCTCTGGATGAACAATGATTGTCAAAATGTCAGATTTTGGTCAAAAATACAAATAACATTTTGGCCTATGTATCGATGCATTTTTACACAGAATTCCAGTTATTTTTAACGATTGTTCGCACACAAACATGCACTATTTTGTAGTCTCATTCAGCCGCCTGAAGTATTATGAATTGAAGTTGGCCTCTGACGTCACATGGTAACAAAAGAAAAGAAAAAAAACAATGTTCAATCGATACATAGCAGTATGTCAGCATGAGGTCAGTGTGATAATTGAGAAAGCCGACACCTCAACCACGCTATACATTCCGTGGGCGACGCGGGTAGCTGTTGAACAACACAACACAGCACAGACAAAGTAAAGGATCTTGACTGGGTCCCCGAGAGAAAAGTTATTAAAAATTAGGTTAAGTAATCATAAGTTACCTATTCACCAGGAACGTTTTTTGAATATCCCTAGGGACGAGAGAGTGTGTAAGCTGTGTGGAAGTGGTGAGATAGGAGATGAATTCCACTTTTTGTTTAATTGTCAATATGAGAGTGTCGTGAAAGAACGAAAGAAGTATATTGGAAATTATTTTCAACATCATGCAAATGTTATAAAATATAATGCTTTAATGAATGTAAAATCAAAAAATAAGTTGGTTAAGTTGGCTAAGTTTGTTAGTGTTATTATGAGTTATTTTCGCTAGACGATTTACGTGTTTCGTTGTGTTTTGTTGTGGTTCTTACTCTGTTGGTTTTGTCTGTTTGGTTTTTTGTTTAGTTTGTTTTTTCTCTTAATTTTGTGAGGTAGAGCTCTAGTTGATGAAGATGTGGTTTCTTTTTGTTAGTGTGTTATGTTTTTCTTTTGGTGTTTAATTAAATACACTGTTTGCTGTGCCTGCGTGCACTCTCATTGTGCGTGTGACTTAATTGTGTATTTGTGTTTGCTTAAATGCCCTATGGGCCTAAAGCCGAAATAAAACCTTGAAACCTTGAAACCTATACTCACGAAAACAATTTTCTGATGATGCAAAAAGCTCTGTCTTCTGCAGTAGATTTCTTCAGCGTTACAAGTATTCCAAAGCTTTTATGGAAGCAGTTTTATCACATAAAACTTCTGTTTTTGGATGGAAAGAAAAATATTCACGAACTTCAAGAACAATGAAAACAAGTCGCGTAAGGCGAAAATACAATATTTAGTCAAGTAGCTGCCATTTTTCAGCAAGACCGTATACTCGTAGCATCGTCAGTCCACCGCTCATGGCAAAGGCAGTGAAATTGACAAGAAGAGCGGGGTAGTAGTTGCGCTAAGAAGGATAGCACGCTTTTCTGTACCTCTCTTTGTTTTAACTTTCTGAGCGTGTTTTTAATCCAAACATATCATATCTATATGTTTTTGGAATCAGGAACCGACAAGGAATAAGATGAAAGTGTTTTTAAATTGATTTGGACAATTTAATTTTCATAATAATTTTTATATATTTAATTTTCAGAGCTTGTTTTGAATCCGAATATAACATATTTATATGTTTTTGGAATCAGAAAATGATGGAGATTAAGATAAACGTAAATTTGGATCGTTTTATAAATTTTTATTTTTTTTACAATTTTCCGATTTTTAATGACCAAAGTCATTAATTAATTTTTAAGCCACCAAGCTGAAATGCAATACCGAACCCCGGGCTTCGTCGAAGATTACTTGACCAAAATTTCAACCAATTTGGTTGAAAAATGAGGGCGTGACAGTGCCGCCTCAACTTTCACGAAAAGCCGGATATGACGTCATCAAAGACATTTATCAAAAAAATGAAAAAAACGTTCGGGCATTTCATACCCAGGAACTCTCATGTCAAATTTCGTAAAGATCGGTCCAGTAGTTTAGTCTGAATCGCTCTACACACACACACAGACAGACGCACATACACCATACCCTCGTTTCGATTCCCCCTCTACGTTAAAACATTTAGTCAAAACTTGACTGAATGTAAAAAGACGTTTTATGATTTAAACAGCTCTATCGTCAGAAAGAAAAATTGCAAATGCCCGCGAGGATGCTGATAAGTGTGTGTGTATGTGAGTGTGCGAGCGTGCGTGCTAGCGTGTGCGTGTGTGTGTGTGTGTGTGTGTGCGTGCGTGCGCCTGTGTGTGTTTGCGCGGCGTTCGTAGGCGTGTTTCTGTTCCTTTCATCAACCCCTTAACACATCCCACGACCAAGCAAATAATCCGAAATCTTTAACAAAACAGCGAAACCGAATCAAACTAATGTATTTACCCAAATACTGCATATTTTTCACGTTTTCGCTGTTTGCTTGACGTTTTGCTATTATTAGATTCCCATTCCAATAGGAATGATTGTAAGATTCGCTGTATTTCAAGGAAAGCCTAAAATAGCAGACACGAAGTGAAAGGAGTAAAATAAAACAGAGGACCAAAGAAATCAATTTTGCTGTTTCCTGCGTGTACTTTCGTCGGCCGTGTCGTAAGTCTGAGACTAATAGGGCGTCTAGGGGGCTTCCTCCCACGGGCTCAGACTTAAAGCGCAACACCCGACTGCAAAATGGTATGTAATTGTAAAAGTAGAAAAATCTTATCTTCTTCTTCTTCTGGGCTGAAACTCCCACGTTCACTCATGTGGTTATTTTTGCACGAGTGGGTTTTTACGTGTATGACCGTTTTTACCCCGCCATTTAGGCAGCCATATTTGTAAAAGTAGAAAAAGCTTATCTTCTTCTTCTTCTTCTGGGCTGAAACTCCCACGTTCACGTTTCATGTGCATGACCGTTTTTACCCCGCCATTTATAGGCAGCCATATTTGTAAAAGTAAAAAAAGCTTACTTCTTCTTCTTCGTTCATAGACTGAAACTTCCACGTTCACTCATGGTTTGTTGCACGAGTGGGTTTTTACGTGTATGACCGTTTTTACCCCGTCATTTAGGCAGCCATACGCCGCTTTCGTGAGAAGCATGCAGGGTATTTTCGTGCTTCTATTATCCACCGAACTCTGACATGGATTACAGGATCTTTTCCGTGCGCACTTGGTCATGTGCTTCCGTGTACACATGAAGGGGGATAAGGCACCAGCAGGTCTGCACATAAGTTGACGTGGGAGATCGGAAAATTCTCCACCCTTAACCCACCAAGCGCAGTCGGAATTCAAACACTCAACTGTCCTTTCGCTTGAAAGGCCCTGTAACACGAGAAAATTACTCCCACGAGATTTTTACTCCGGAGTAAACATTTCGTACGAAAAAGTTACTCCCTTTACGAAAAAAGCACTCCCCCATTACACGAGAAAATTACTCCCCAAGACAGGTGAGTTCCGAGTAAACATTTCGTACAAAAATGTTACTCCTCTGACGAATAAATTACTTCACCCCAACACAAGCAATTTAACTTCCCATGCCAGATGTACGAAATTTTTACTCCCTTGTCCCCTGTTAGTCTTGGTGGAAGGAGGGTAGCGCGACATTCGTGTGCGCGAGATCACTTATTGGCATTATCCCTTCGCCCGCATCCCATTTTTGCGTACGAGATTTTTACTGGAAGTAACAACAAGTCGCGTAAGGCGAAATTACAACATTTAGTCAAGCTGTCGAACTAACAGAATGAAACTGAACTCACTGCATATTTACAGCAGGAGCGTATACTCGTAGCATCGTCAGTCCACCGCTCGATGCAATGGCAGTGAAATTGACAAGAAGAGCGGGGTAGTAGTTGCGCTGAGAAGGATAGCACGCTTTTCTTTATCTCTATTCTTTTTAACTTTCTGAGCGTGTTTTTAATCCAAACATATCACATCTATATGTTTTTGGAATCAGGAACCCACAAGGAATAAGATGAAATTGTTTTTAAATCGATTTCGGAAATTTTATTTTAATAATAATTTTTGTATTTTTAATTTTCAGAGCTAGTTTTTAATCCAAATATAACATATTTATATGTTTTTGGAATCAAAAAATGATGAAGAATAAGATAAATGTAAATTTGGATCGTTTTAAAAACAATTTTTTTTTTTTACAATTTTCAGATTTTTAATGACCAAAGTCATTAATTAATTTTTAAGCCACCAAGCTGAAATGCAATACCGAAGTCCGGCCTTTGTCGAAGATTGCTGGGCCAAAATTTCAATCAATTTGATTGAAAAATGAGGGTGTGACAGTGCCGCCTCAACTTTTACAAAAAGCCGGATATGACGTCATCAAAGATATTTATCGAAAAAAAGAAAAAAACGTCCGGGGATATCATTCCCAGGAACTCTCACGTCAAATTTCATAAAGATCGGTCCAGTAGTTTGGTCTGAATCGCTCTACACACACACACACACACACACACACACACACACACACACAGACAGACACACATACACACACACACACACACACACACACACACACACACACACACACACATACACCACGACCCTCGTCTCGATTCCCCCCTCTACGTTAAAACATTTAGTCAAAACTTGACTAAATGTAAAAATGGGGAGTAAACATTTCGTGGAGGGAGTAATTTTTTCGTGCCTTCGGGAGTTCTTTTCTCGTACGAAAAGTGTACTTGGAGTAAGAATTTCGTACGAAATATTTACTCCGGAGTAAATTTTTTCGTGGAGTAAAAATTTCGTGTTACACCGGCGTCCTAACCCCTATAGGCCATTGCGCCCGTCTGCTATCCGCTCCTGGCCCCCATAAAAAGCTTATGACGTATATTGAAACTGAGAAATACATTATC
>NW_027129693.1:5000-6441 GCF_037325665.1 Littorina saxatilis | reverse complement strand
TATGTGCAAGTAGCCTAATTTTGTTAAACCACACGTTACGTTCACCACTGAACGTGTAACCATGTAAAACGTTACTATCTCTTTATATGTGTTTACTTGCATTGTAATCCTGGGGGGGGGGGGGGGGTATAAATGTATGTAACGCGCAATACATGCCTTTTAACTTACTAGAATTGGAATTGTCATTTAAAGACTAGCATAAGAGTGTGACACGTGGTTCATTCGTTATTACCTTATTACAAAAAGAAAAAGATAACGGCACTGACGCAACCGGAAATAGAATTTATCAGTGAAATTCTACCATCAATTTAGTAATCGATGCGATGTAAAATTATCCTAAAACTGTGGTATGATCACGACATCGTTTAGCATTTAGGATCAAATGGTGCCAATGTGTCCACAATGCACTAATCACAGACAACAGTTATACGCTTTACGTACATGTAACTCTCCAACTGACATTGTCTGCCACTTGAAACAAATGACTTTCGAAGGAAAATTAACTCCTATATATAAATATTATGTATGATTTTTAATAATTACTTGCACTTTTTGAAAATAAAGCTTTTTCTACGATAAGGTGTTTACCCCCTAAATGTATAAGTCATCCGGTAGAAAAACCGGAAGTATCGTGTACTAAGCGTATGTATATGTTTAAAAAGTTAATTGTGTTAATTTAGAACATCTTGCCTATGAATATGTTTAGGTTTTGAATACTTTAGGGGAAAAGCATAGCCATTATTCAAGTCATCTTTAACTAACACCCCTAATCTCAGGGCCCATTTTGTTAGTGGGGGTAGGGTTTCAATCAGTCAAAAATCTCTTTCATTCAACATTGTCTGCCATTTCAAATACATACACGTAATTGCACAATTTCTTGAATTTTAAGATGCTTTAACTGACTTTACCAAGAAAACCTGCACTTTTTGTAGAATTATTTTTTTGTCCATGATTTATGTTTAAAAATGTCAATTCTTACGACAAAAAATGCTAACAGTTGCCTCACCAGACGACACGTACCTACGACGTGAATCGTGTCTGCCAATTAAAATGCATATATTTTGAAATAAGGGGAATCATAACATATTTCACTGTAAAGTGTCTCACTCTAATATCTTCTGGGTTCATGGTGTATTTGGTTAAGTGAATTGCAGATACGGTTTTTTGAAAATGACAGCTATACATATATTTTATTAAAACTGAAACTGGTGGAGTGAAAAACAGACCTGTTTTGAAGAAGTCGTACTAAAATCATTTATGGCCTTGAACTTCACAGTTTGCGTGTTATCTTTTAAAGAAAACCCGTTTTCATCACTAACAATGACCTAATTTACACATACATATCGGTCGGTCATAGTCGCGGTTTTTTTAGAGAGGTAGTGTACAAAATGTCGTATTGTACGTTTAAATTACATGTCCATTATTTTAGTCATATATCAAT